>NC_074723.1:16825000-16982500 GCF_947242115.1 Biomphalaria glabrata | reverse complement strand
TGATAATTTAATATTGCCTCTTTGACACTAAAGCAGGGCAACATGCGGCCCGCCGGAGTGATTTATGCGGCCCGCGGACACCTACAGAAATCAGGTGTGCCCATAGTAAATACATATAAAATGCTAATATATTAAAAATAATTCTAAATATTTATATAAATTATTGAAACTGTATAGTTATAAAAAGTTTCAAGTAAATGAAGATTATTGTTATTGGCTATACTTCAATACTCTCTGTCCAAGACAAAATCTAATGCCAGTATTTATTCAATGCTATGAAGAACTATGTTGAGTGTTGGAAATGCTTGGAACCAGATGGCAAGTGTAACAACTGGGGGAGCTTAATCTTTGACTCAGAAAAACAGCTTGTTTTTGTTGTTTTTTAAATAAAGAATATCCCGACCATATAACTCTAAACATAAAAGTTTGCACAAAGCTGTATAAAATATTAAACAAATTAGTGACCCCACATTTCTCAGTAATCAAACTTATTAGAGCTTGGGTCTTAACCACAGACAGTTCCGAAAAGGACTTAAAGATTTAGAAACAAAATATTCCGATGTACCCGCTGGCTTGGCATGGACAAGGTAATGAGAAGAATATAAAATCTCAAGGAATAAATTTGTACGTTCCATAAAGGACATTGACAGTGACATTGTTACAAATATTTCTAATGAAGAGTGGAAGACAAGACTTCATGTACTTCAATACGGCAAATGTGATTGGTTGTTTGAATATGAAATGTAAGTGCATGTTAAATCTTTTCAAACAAGGCTTTCCAATTTATCCAGGCAAGCAAGTGAAAACAGGGTTTTATTATTTTCATTTGTTGAAAGGTGAAACTAATTCTAGTGAAATGGTTAAAAGTACAAGACTTATTTGGATTCTTTGATTGTGAAATTTATAAAAGCAAATTTTAAGATCTCAGGAACCAGTTTTCAATATTCTCAGCTCACCATTTAACGTAGAAGGTGATTCAGCTTCAGAGGATATAACAAATTATGGCCTGTACATTTGTGGTCAAACGTTATGTAAAAGACTATAGCAAATATTTTTATTTAAATCGTAAAATTGAATTCAGAAATTGCTAAATCTTGTTGTAGGTCCTCAATTGGTAGTGTGAACAAATGTAAAGTGAATGTATAATACAGTATCATTATGAATTAAAGACATTATAGACAGCTAGCGTATTTTTCTAAGTTGTAAATGCATATATATATATATATATATATATATATATATATATATATATATATATATATATATATATATATGTGGCCCCAATTCCTCAAATTTTATTTAATGCGGCCCTCGATACAAAAAAGTTGCCCACCCCTGCATTAAAGCAAAGTCGTGGTGATATGCGCTTTGGATTTTCCACACGACAGTCCCTAGTTCAAAACACTGCCCGCTTAATCCCCTGACGTTTTCACGTGATTTGGAATATTGTAATAATTTTCTCCTAATGAGCTTGTTGCTGCTATATTTATTGACTTTCAAATTCTTAGGATGCATTTTGTTCCATGACCAAACTGAACTATCTCCACAAGCTGACACATCATGAGGCTATTTTGTTTTTAAATCACTTTTATATTCTGATTATGGATTAAGGTCAAATAAAAAGACGCAATCGTTGCCCTGTGGATGTTTACAAATGGACTTTGTTCCCCAGAAATGTCTAGGATTATAAGACGTCTTAAAAGAGACATTTCTCACGCAGTGTTGACAAATCTGAAAGTTACGGTAATAGCGAAAAAAAAAAGAGTAAGTTCGTGATAGACAGACATGAAACTAAAAGACTGCTGTAACGTTAAGCAGAAAAAAAAATGAGGAATCGATCTGTCACTCGCTAAGTCAGTGTGTTATTGAGTTCCTGACGTATAATAACCAGTCCAGTTAATCAAGATTGAAGAGACACTATCTCAACGGCTTTATAGTTTGAAATTAAATTGGAGATTATATCACTCGCAAAATACTTTTTTTTTCATCTAAAACAAAATAAAAACTGATAAACTTTCATTTTAGAGAAGCCAGTTTCTTGTACAAATACAAACATAGACATTTAGATAGACATAGACATTTATATAAACATAGACATTTAAATAAACAGACATTTTTATGAGGCAGATGTATAGATGTTCTCAAATATTTTGATCATTTTACTGTCACACTTTTCTCATGAAATATATCTTTCTATACTTCCTTTACTAGAGACTTATAGTACAACTTATTTCAGCATTATTATTATCATTAATATTTAACCTTTGCATACCCAGAGGGTGTAGCTAAAAAAAGACGTCTCATTTAAACGGTTCACATTATTTCTATCATTCATTTGACGACTTCTTCGTATGTATGCTGTAGGCTAAACAGACTTTGAAAGTTGCGCAGGACAAGCCAACGTCGCCTTGGTTCAGGCCAGGCGTTGATTCACTGTACCCCCGCTAGGAAGACGAAGCTGTGTCTAAAAAATATTTTGACTGCTCCAGACTTTCTTGTTGTCTCTTGGACAGGAAGCCGTGTGGTCTTTAACTATATGGCGACATACGTGGGTTGCGTGCATCATCACATTTATAACGGGTTAGTGCTGAGACCAACTCGGCTGATTAGATATTACACTACCAGAGAACACTTACATCTAATTACTTTTATCACTATCAACTAGTATCATTAAATTCTAACTGCGCTCACCAAGGCACAATTAACGTCAAGGTAACCAAATTTGTCATCATTACGTCCCCTGACTTTCTCTAACAGATATATCACCATTGAAAAAAAAAATCGCCGTCCTCAGTGGAATTCGACCTTAATATCATTCTGTTCGGAAGCAAAGTCCATAACTCCTCAGCCACCACGAATCTGTTATATAATGTACAATTTAAGGTGCATATAGGTTTGTATTTTATGTATGTATTATCATATGTATGGATGGATGTATGTAGCATGTGTTTTTGTACGTAGCATGTGCTTTCATGATTGTATGTATGTATGCGTTTGTGTGTATCAAAGTAAAGTGTTAAATTGTAAATTTTACAGAAAGGTTTGTTTGACCTCTTAGTAATTGCTTACTGAGAAATTGTTTAGTTAACTTCACATAGATTTCTATTGAACTAATAAATAAAAAAGACAAAGAACAGAAGGGAGTGTTCAGGAAATCAAGAACAATAAAAAGCCTAGGAACAAATCAAAGTGCGCTGCCGGTGCATATTTCTAGTACTTTATATTTTTACTTTGGATTGTGTGAAGAAAAAGCTGCAACTTAGCTAGATATTAGTATACTTATTATACTATAACTCTGTAAGTTTTGGCTCACTAAAAATAATAGATTTATTGTAGAAACTATTTACAAGAAAATATAAAAACGACTTAAATATTTAATTTCAAAATGGAAGTTTCGCTTCCAGAAGATGTATAATGATGTAAAAATGTAGAGATTGAACCTAAACTCTTTAAGCTCTAAAATATCAAGAAATTTGAAATTCAATGCCTCTTCTAGTTTTAGAGGTTTACACTAAAAAGACGGACGGACAAACACACCACACAAAACGAATAGCTAATTTTCCCCTTTAGGCGTCCGCTAAAGTTTACTAACCATAAAATTACTTTAATAAATATCTAAGAAATAAAAGAAAAGATACAATGTGTCACTTGATACTCTACATTTCAAATGAGATTCTCGAGTTTCATATCCTGCCGTCTTTCTCAAACTTATCAATGTCATTATCACGTGACCAAAAACAAAACATTACTTGGTAGGCTAACCCACACACACACATACTGGTTTCTCCTCTGACTATAGCGACCATGACACTACCAGATGTTCTTAAAGAATAGAAATGTTCAAACGAGTCCACTCACCCACACACGAGCCTCGTTTCCATCATGAACAAGGAAGAATGTGAATCCCTCACATGGTCCATACACAGTTTTACATTCCCGGTCAATGACTTCCTGTCACATGGGTTAGTTGAAAGTCATTACGTCTGCTCATTTCCTGAATCAGTGGTACGCGTTTTAATTCGTGTTTCATTGTTATACAATTGAAATGTTAAATACACACCACCCCTTTCAAAATAATCTACTGCATAAATGATCTTTAGATTTGCAAGGAAGAATACATTTGAATAGCATTGTCCAGTCAAAGTAGATAAATAATAGTTTTTTTACTATGCTTATATGCTCCATCAACCAATAGATAATGATAAGCGAAATCATAATTTTATACAAACACACAAACACAGTATACATTTCTAGTATTTATGTTAATGAACTGTTTTAAGTAGAGCTCTAATGTTTTCAGTGTTATACAGTCACGTGACTATATTAGCTTACTACAAGACAGGTGGAAAGGGCGAGGTTGAAGTCATCAACGTTAAGTATAGGTTTCAGGACATGACAAAAATAAATGTCATCAATAGAAGTCCTAGAAGTACGATTTAAATAATACAAGGGGATGCTCCACCTGAGAGAGTCAGGGCCCATGTGAGAGATGGAGGTTCCATGTGAGAGATGGAGGTTCCATGTGAGAGAGTAAGGTTCCATGTGAGAGCGTCATGTTCCATGTGAGAGAGTCAGGTTACGTGTGAGAGATGGATGCTCCAAGTGAAAGATGGATGGCTAATGTGAGAGATTTAGGTTCCATGTGAGAGATTGAGGTTCCATCTGACAGAGTCAGGTTCTATATGAGAGATTGAGGTTCCATGCGAGAGAGTCAGGTTTCATGTGAGATATAGAGGTTCCATGTTAGAGAGTCAGGTTTCATGTGAGATATAGAGGTTCCATATGAGAGAGTTCTGTCACCTGATGCACATACCTTGCCGTGGTGTGACAGCTTGAGTGCCTCAATGACCCTCAGAGCTATACCGGCGGGAGCTCATCACTCCTGGCAGGTACTACCAAGCCGGACAGGTCTGTTAGGAAAGAGGCCGGACAAAAGGTGCATCCCCCCTCCCCGGGACACAGGGGTTGTGCGATAGGCTAACAACCTGTCCATGGAAAAAAAATAGTGTTATAGAAACCAGAACAAAAGCACAAACACTAAACATAGTCAGAGGCGAAAGTAGAGCTCCACAAAGGAGACTTATGAAGCTATGCAGGGAAAGTCGAACGAATCCTGTGAGGCCGACCACTCTACTTAAACCAATGAAAAAGAAACACTTCCTTATTCAGAAGGCAGCATTTAACTTGGGAACATGGAATGTCCGCACTTTACTAGAAACAGGTAGATGTGCACAAATTGCCAATGAAAAGGCCAACTACAAACTACAGATCCTGGGAATGAGTGAAGTTCGATGGAACACATTCGGTGAAACAAGACTGCAATCAGGAGAAACCCTTCTCTTCTCTGGAAAGCAAAAAGAAGATGACTTACATGAAAATGGTGTAGCACTACTACTAAACAAGGAAGCTTTCAAAAGTCTTTTAGACTGGGAACCAGTTTCAGAACGAATAATTAGAGCCACATTTTTGTCTAAGTTCAAAAATGTTCACATCATTATGTGCTATGCTCCCACCAACCTTGCAAGTGATACTGACAAAAATACATTCTATGACCAACTGCAAAGTATAGTTGACAAAATACCTTCAAGAGATGTTTTGATCGTCATGGGAGACTTGAATGCCAAAGTGGGAAGTGACAACAGAGAAAGAGAAAAGTATGGGCACCCATGGACTTGGAACTATAAATGAAAATGGAGACATGTTTGCAGACTTCTGCACATTTAATGAATTAGTGATAGGAGGCAGCATTTTCCCCCACAAAAAATGCCACAAAGTGACATGGGTTTCACCAGACAATAAAACAGAGAATCAAATCGACCACGTTACCATACGGCGGAACTGGAGAAGCACATTACTAGATGTACGAAACAGAAGAGGAGCAGATATTGGCTCAGACCGCCACCTAGTTGTTACCAAACTAAAAATGAAGCTGGCCAGCAATAAAACAGAAAGAAACAAAAGGAAAAGATTTGACCTAGACAAGCTCCACAACACCCAGATTAAAAAGGAATTCCAACTATCCCTTCAAAATAGATTTGCTGTGATACAACTAGATGAGGCTAAACAAAGCGTTGATAAATCTTGGCAAAATTTCACAGAAATTATTACTGAAACAAGCAATGAAGTACTAAGCCTTAACCCTAAGAAGAGAAAAACAGTGGATTCCATGAGACATGGAAATTTATCGAAGAAAGGAAATGCGTTAAACAGGCAGTTAACCTAGCAAAAACAAGAAACCACAAGCAACAATCAAAACAAGACTACCAAGCAGTTTCACAGAAAGTCACCAAAATGCTTAGACAAGACATACGATCATTTTACAATAATCTGGCAGAACAGGCAGAAGAAGCAGCAGGTAAAGGAGATATAAAACAACTGTACAAAATCACCAAATTTCTCAGTACCAAAAAGGCTAATTGCAATGTTCCAGTCCGAGACAAATATGGTAAACTACTTTCTTCAATAAATGAACAACTTGAAAGATGAAAAGAATATTTTCAAGAAGTGCTCAATAGACCTAAACCACGAAATCCACCAGATCTAAATGCAGGACCAACACTAGACATAAACATGGAAGAAATAACAAAAGAAGAAAGGAATGCACTCAAATGAAGGCAGGTAATGCTGCTGGAATTGACAACATACCACCCGAAGTCCTAAAAGAAGGAGGAAGTGAAATAGTTGACCAAATGCAAAAACTATTCAACAAAATTTGGTTAGCAAAAACACCTCCCGGTGAGTGGAAAAAGGGCTTGCTAATAAAAATACCAAAGAGTGGAAATATATCACAATGTGAGAAATGGCGAGGCATCACTTTGTTGTCAGTACCAAGCAAGATTTTCAGAAGAATCCTAATAAACAGAATAAAGGGAGCATGTGATGAACACCTAAGGGAAGAACAGGCCGGATTCAGAAAAGGGAGATCTTGTGCTGACCAAATAGCAACACTCAGGATAATTGTAGGACAATGTGTCGAATGGCAATCTCCTATCTATGCAACTTTTGTCGACTTTGAAAAAGCTTTTCTTAGTGTCGACAGAGAATCTATCTAGACTGTATTGAGACATTATGGGATCCCCAATAAAATAATAACCATAATCAAGAACCTTTATGAGGGTTTCACCTGCCAAGTAATCCACTGTGGCAAGCTGTCAGAGGAATTTCCAGTCACAACAGGAGTCAAACAGGGATGTCTTCTTTCACCATTCCTGTTCCTTCTAGTATTGGATTGGGTCACAAAAGAAGCCTGATCTAACGCAGGGAAAGGAATCCAATGGACTCTCACACAAAAGCTGGAAGATCTGGAGTTCGCTAATGACATAGCCCTATTATCACACAGACTACAGGATATGCAAGAAAAGGTCACAGCTTTAAGCGAAGTAGGAAAAAGAGTAGGCCTCAAAATAAACCACCAAAAAACTAAAGTACTTAAAGTAAACAATAAACAAATAGGAGACATAGTACTGGATTCTCAGACAATAGACCAAGTAGAAAATTGTATATACCTTGGGAATGTAGTCAGTATATCAGGTGGAACAGATGAAGACATTAAACGCCGTATAAATCTAACGCGTCAGACATTTACACTGCTAAAACCAACCTGGAAATCTCCTTACATCTCAAACAAGACTAAACTAAGAATCTTTAACTCTTATGTCAAGGCAGTCCTACTGTATGGTTCTGAAACATGGAGAACAACTGAAGCCGCAACAAAAAAAATACAGACCTTCATCAACAGATGCCTGAGAAATATCCTAAAAATACACTGGTATGACAAAGTAGAAAACACCAAACTGTAAGAGATGAGTGGACAGAAAAATATAGAAGAGCAGGTCTTAGAGAGGAAGTGGAGATGGACTGGTCACATCCTTAGAAAAGATACCAGCAACAGAGCTAGGCAGGCCTTAGAGTGGACCCCCCAGGGAATAAGACGCAGAGGAAGACCAAAAAGAACATGGCGACGCAGTGTACTTGAAGAAGAAGAGAAGACCGGGAAGAGCTGGGACAACATCAAAAAGCTAGCAAGAGACCGTGGAGAGTGGAGTGTTTTTGTCGAGGCCCTATGTTCCATGAGGAACTCAAAGGAGTGATGATGATGATATGAGAGAGTCAGGTTCTATGTAAGAGATATAGGTTCCATGTGAGAGATAGATGCTCTATGTGAGAGATTTAGGTTCCATCTGAGAGAGTCAGGTTCTATGTGAGAGATTTAGGTTCCATCTGAGAGAGTCAGGTTCTATGTGAGAGATTTAGGTTTCATGTGAAAGAGTCATGTTCCATGTAAGAGAGTCATGTTCCATGTGAGAGGGTCATGTTCCATGTGAGAGAGTCAGGTTCCAAGTGAGAGAGAGTCAGGTTCCATGTGAGATATAGAGGTTTCATGTGAGAGAGTCAGGTTTCATGTGAGATATAGAGGTTCCCATATGAGAGAGTCAGATTCTATGTGAGAGATTGAGGTTCCATGTGAGAGAGTCAGGTTCCATGTGATATATAGAGGTTTCATGTGAGATATAGAGGTTCCATATGAGAGAGTCAGGTTTCATGTGAGATATAGAGGTTCCATATGAGAGAGTCAGGTTCTATGTGAGAGATTGAGGTTCCATGTGAGAGAGTCAGGTTCCATGTGAGAGACAGATGCTCTATGTGAGAGAGTCAGGTTTCATGTGAGATATAGAGGTTCCATATGAGAGAGTCATGTTCCATGTGAGAGAGTCAGGTTCCATGTGAGATATAGAGATTCCATGTGAGAGAGTCATGTTTCATGTGAGATATAGAGGTTCCATATGAGAGAGTCAGGTTCTATGTGAGAGATTAAGGTTCCATGTGAGAGAGTCAGGTTCCATGCCATACATCTTGGTTATTTCGGTATCAGCTGTATCCCAGGCTTTCCATCTATAGGTATAGCTGTGGGGCACAACGGTTACTGATTTACTCGCCAGTTACTAGCCTTTGCCCCTTCTCCTGTTAGTGATGACAGGACCCAATATCTTAACCACGCAAAGGCCTAATTACAATAATACAATATCCCAAACAGGTCCTTTTTTATCCTTTATATCAACAATGTTAATCTTACTTTTGCTTTTATTAAACCCCATGACATTTTATTACATTTAAATTAAAATGATGTTCATGTACATTTGCCTTTCAATTTAAGTAAGTATAAATTAACGATCCTAGCTTGAGCTCTTTATCTCTACCTTGCATTGAGATATGCTTAGATAAAAACATCTTTATTAATACATTATTTATGTCACAGCAAAGTTTTAAATATTAGACATTTTCTTGTCATTAGCTGTGAAATAAACTACGACTCCAACAACAAATAATTATATTTTATATCAGAAAACAAAATCGTTATTATAAATATTAGCAGACATCAACTATTCAAATACAAACACATACGCAATACGTGAAAATTGCGATTTTGAATTATTCTTATCTCCAAGACGCTCTCTTAATAATTAGCAATTAGCTAATAACCCACGAACTTGAGACAGTAAATATCTTGAGATCTTCTCTACAACTACAGAGGCTGCATTAAGTCAGACATTACGTGTCTAGGTTGTTGTTTTTTTAACAAATAGCTCAACCTTTAATACGTCGATGTTTTTTGTGTGGCTCTGGGTTAATTCTGGAATATCACTGGGTTTTTAATATTGATGTACATATACGCTGAACTATAAAAATATTTAAATATATATATAACTAAAGACACATTGATTATTTAATTTTATTTTTCATTCTATATACAAAAAGATAAAAAGATACCAAAAGTTTCATTGACATTCAAATGCACAAGAAATACAAAATGACGAAGAGAGTTTGTAGCAACGCCTCTCTCAACGTGTCCAACGACAGGTCAGTAGTGGCGTATCTAGGAATTCGCCATTATTTTGGGGCCCAGGAACTTGACCTCTTTGGGGGCCCCTGCATTTTGCGTAATATTTAATTTCAAAATATACGTATTTGGGCGCCCCCAGAGGATTTTCAAATTCTCCCCCTCCCTCACCCCACCATAGCTACGCCTCTGCAGTTCATCTGTTTAATATGATGTGCATGTAAATAAAAAAAAAGCGTGTTTTATTTTTTTTTTTAGCGCGAATATCCGAATCTATGAAGCTATAACGGAAACAAACCCAAACCTTTCTATCAATATCAACTAGATGTCTACGTGGAGAGTATGTCACCTCTACTTTAGAGTTTGTCAGTCTGACGTGGCTTATATTACTACTACAGTGTTGGTATTTATTAAGTATTATATGAACTGATTCTGGTAAGCCTGGCCTAACGAATGTAATTGAATGATCATGTAACAATGCCTACAGAAAGGGGGAGTTGGTCTATGACCAATACCTCGTATTTGCTGTACAGTGGATCTGGATGTATGACTAATACATAAACAAATGACTATATACTACTTATTAAATCTTGTATTCAAACAAGCTTATAATAATATATGTAGAATTTATTTTATGATCTTTTAAACAAAGAAAAAAAAAGTACTTATTTAGTAGAAGCTCGAACAAACAATAATAAATATAATAAAAAATTAATTTAGATATTATTTATCACATAATCTGAGGAAAAAGTAAAACGGTAAGCACAATTGTTATAACTTGTGCATAGGATGGCTGCCTGGTCGTGCGGTTTGCGCGCTGGACTGTCGTTCGGACTTACCGATGGTCCCGGGTTCAAACCCTGCCCGCTCCCATCCCCCGTCGTCCTGCGGGAGGTTTGGACTAGGAAGTAATTATCTTCAACTCTGAAGGAACATCCGAAATAAGTAAAACAACAGCATACTAAACTATGAACTCACGTACTAAATATAGCATATCTCATCTTTGTAACTATTAAAAGTTAAAAGTTTTAAAAATTGTTTTAAGTTTTAAAAATTGAAAAATTAAACGGCTTGCATTTTTAATTTAAAACACTAGAGATAAAAGATTTCAGAACATATAAATTAGCAATAAAACTTTGCAACCTGCAAAATATGAAATCGTATTTTCAATATCGTTTCCGTTTTGTTGTTCAGCTCTTGAATACATTTGATAAGGGTAGAGAGGATAAATGTGAAGACAGCAATCTTTAAAAAAAAACACATTTACATAGTTTTTAACTTGAAAACATTCTTAACAACCTATTATCGATAATGAGACTTGTCAACCTTTTGTAAGAACATATAATGGAAGATAAGTCAAAGACAAAACTGTTTTAGAAGATTTCCCTTACTATAGAGTCTAAGTATTCTTAGGACATTGTCTGATGCTCATAACATATATATATATATATATATATATATATATATATATATATATATATATATATATATATATATATATATATATATATATATATATATATATATATATATATATAATTCATTAAGAGATTCTAAAGCGCAGTTATCTATAGAAATGCTAAGTAAGTTTATATGGTGTGATTATTTCAAAACGTTCGTTCTCACATCCTATTATATAAACCCGTTTTACGAAATTTGCTTTCAATGTGAAGGTGACACAAGGATATAAGGATACAAGGATATAATAGGATATAGATAAGTCCAGTAAACACGGTACGTGCTTAAACTAATGACTTCATTAATTATTGACAGAAAGCGAACGCAGAAGGTATTGCCTAGCGAACACTTGGATCTATCCCTTGAACATTTATTCTCCAGAGATGTGCTCACCCATCACATTGAATTGGAGAGATCATAAAGAGAAGGGAACTAAATATAGATCACACGGCCCCAGGAAGTAACAGAGCACTGGGGATTTTCCAAAAAGACCCGCTCATTGATTAAGACCAGGCTTACGGGTTAATGGACTGCTGACATTTTCCTAACAAGATATGCCAGGTCGTTTGACTCTTGAATGCTGTTCCCCTAATTTCTCTGGAAAGATGAAATATTTTGGAAAATTATCAAAAGATCTGAAAGGAGATGACCAGCTTGAGATCATTGTTCTAAGACAGGATTGAGTGTACATTTTTTTTTACTAAATATTTTTTTAAAGTTAAAAAAAAACAAAAAAAAACAACAACAGATATTAGAACGAATAGGGGAAACTTTTTCAGAGAAACAAAGATACCAAAATCTATCTATCTATCTATCTTATCTATCTATCTTCTCTATCTATCTTATCTATCTATCTTATCTATCTATCTTATCTATCTATCTTATCTATCTATCTTATCTATCTAATCTATATATCTTATCTATCTATCTTATCTAGCTATCTTATCTATCTATCTATCTTATCTATCTATCTTATCTATCTATCTTATCTATCTATCTTATCTATCTATCTTATCTATCTATCTATATTATCTATCTATCTATCTTATCTATCTATCTATCTATCTATCTATCTATCTTATCTATCTATCTTATCTATCTTATCTATCTTATCTATCTTATCTATCGTATCTATCTATCTAACTTATCTATCGATCTTTCTATCTTATCTATCTTATCTCTCTATCTTATCTATCTAACTATCTTATCTATCTAACTATCTAATCTATCTATCTATTTATCTATCTATCTATCTATCTATCTATCTATCTATCTATCTATCTATCTATCTTATCTATCTATCTTATCTATCTATCTTATCTATCTATAGTATATATCTATCTTATCTATCTTATCTATCTATAATATCTATCTATTTTATCTATCTATCTTATCTATCTATCTTATCTATCTTTCTATCTTATCTATCTTTATCTAATCTAACTATCTAATCCATCTCTTATCTATCTATCTATCTATCTATCTAACTATCTTATCTTTCTATCTATCTATTTATCTATCTATCTAATCTATCTATCTATCTTTCTAATTATCTATATATCTATCCTATCTACCCTATCCTATCTATCTATCTATCTATCTATGTATCTATCTATCAATCTATCTATCTAATAATCTTTCTAATAATCTATCCATCTAATTATCTATCCATCTATCTATCTATCTATCATTCTATCTGTTTATGTGTATATAATACATATATATATATTATAAGGTATTTCTCATATCTTGCTTTGAAAGAGCTTGTGCCAAGAACACTAGACCGTCTCATTAGAGTTTACAGAAGGAAAAAAATTAGGGTAATTATTGACTTTTATAAAGTAGGAAAAACAGAAAAAAAACAAGAAAAAAACAAAACAAACAGGTCATTGCTGGGGAAATGTCACAGACTTGACACATTTTTGGTGACATTTTCATTTTTTTTTTATATTCTACAATGTCAGGGCTTCCCACAGTGCTGCGTCTTAGATCTTGTGTAGATATATTCTGGACAGATTTCAAGTCAAAATGATTGGAATGTATTATGTACATAAACAACCTAAAAAAAGGTGATCAGTAGATAGGGCGAAAGTATTTGATTTTATATAGTAGGTATTGATTGTGACTTAAAAAAGAAGGTCAAGTTATGGTCTTGTGTTTGAATGGCCTACGGTTAACGAGTGTGTCAAGTGGCCGGCACAACCACCAAACCCCTTTTACTTCCACTTTCATAAAATATGTCAGGGACCTATGACCTTTACTTCCACAAACTATGTCAGGGACCTATGACCTTTACTTCCAAAAAGTATGTCAGGGACCTATGACCTTTACTTCCACAAAGTATCTCAGAGACCTATAACCTTTACTTCTATAAAGTATGTCAGGGACCTATGACCTTTACTTCCACAAAGTATGTCAGAGACCTATGACCTTTACTTCCACAAAGTATGTCAGACCTATAACCTTTACTTCCACAAAGTATGTCAGGGACCTATAACCTTTACTTCCACAAAGTATGTCAGGTACCTATGACCTTTACTTCCACAAAGTATGCCAGGGTTCTATAACCTTTACTTTCACAAAGTATGTCAGGTACCTATAACCTTTACTTCCACAAAGTATGTCAGGTACCTATGACCTTTACTTCCACAAAGTATGTCAGGTACCTATGACCTTTACTTCCACAAACTATGTCAGGGACCTATGACCTTTACTTCCAAAAAGTATGTCAGGGACCTATGACCTTTACTTCCACAAAGTATGTCAGAGACCTATAACCTTTACTTCTACAAAGTATGTCAGGGACCTATGACCTTTACTTCCACAAAGTATGTCAGAGACCTATGACCTTTACTTCCACAAAGTATGTCAGGTACCTATGACCTTTACTTCCACAAAGTATGTCAGGTACCTATAGCCTTTACTTCCACAAAGTATGTCAGGTACCTATGACCTTTACTTCCACAAAGTATGTCAGGTACCTATAGCCTTTACTTCCACAAAGTATGTCAGGGACCTATATCCTTTACTTCCACAAAGTATGTCAGGTACCTATAACCTTTACTTCCACAAAGTATGTCAGGTACCTATATCCTTTACTTCCACAAAGTATGTCAAGTACCTATAACCTTTACTTCCACAAAGTATGTCAGGTACCTATATCCTTTACTTCCACAAAGTATGTCAGGTACCTATAACCTTTACTTTCACAAAGTATGTCAGGTACCTATATCCTTTAGTTCCACAAAGTATGTCAAGTACCTATAACCTTTACTTCCACAAAGTATATCAGGTACCTATAACCTTTACTTTCACAAAGCATGTCAGGGACCTATAACCTTAACTTCCACAAAGTATGTCAGGTACCTATAACCTTTACTTTTACAAAGTATGTCAGGGACCTATGACCTTTACTTCCACAAAGTATGTCAGGGACCTATAACCTTTACTTCCACAAAGTATGTCAGGGACCTATGACCTTTACTTCTACAAAGTATGTCAGGTACCTATAACCTTTACTTCTACAAAGTATGTCAGGGACCTAAAACCTTTACTTCTACAAAGTATGTCAGGTACCTATAACCTTTACTTCCACAAAGTATGTCAGGTACTTATTAAAGACGGCTTGACTGAGGACGATCTGTAAATCCCTAACTTACATTTCTCTCCGTCCTAATGTCTAGCGTTGCTCTGTCACAACGCTCGTTGGTAGCTTAGCAAATATTTTGTAATGTAGCAACAAAAATATAAATTTAAGAGGCTAAAATTGGAGACAATTTATACTTTTGAGGGAGGCCTCAGAAACGGATAATATTTTCCTTAGTATTGTTTATGAACAGGCCCGAGCAAGTCACTGACTCAAAACATTAAATACTCTTATGGAATATCAAAGTACTCGGGTTTCTTCCATAGGTTGAAATAACAATTCACATTTTCAGCTTTCGAGACTCTTTTAACGAAGTCTGTTTTATGTAATCAAAAGTTATTCAGAGATTAAAGCTAAAACTGGCTAATGCTTGAATGAAAATTGGTATAGTAGAGAAGAATAAACTGGATTATAAATTACCTATATGGGTTAATGGTTAACTTGACAACAAGCTTACGTTTTAATCTCGTCCAATCTGCAGCAATCTGACGCTTCGAAATTTTTTTTTTTTTACGCCATCTTGATACAAGGGAAATAATCAGAAGAAAAATATTTGGCTCGCTCTGTACATTTCAATTACTTTATTCAATTAATTCTGACAAAAACAAAATGCAAAAATAAGAGTAATGGAAATAGATAACGTTTAAAAAAAATATTTAAAAAATAATAAAAAAATAAAAAATAGCATTTTCTTGAAGCGGCTTCGTGCATCTTGAGAATGCTATTTTTTTATAAACATTTCATCAAATAATTATTTTCCATGAGGTTCGCTAGAATGTAATGCTATAATTATTATTTCACATTCTTTAATTTTAAATCATGTAACATAAGTAGTATGACTGGACTTTTACTGTGGAAAATTATATATGGTGATAAAATCATTGAATTTCTAGCTTCTAAAAATATGCTCTTTAGTTTATTTACTCTTCAATGTCAAGAATCGAATCTCATTATTAGTTTGTTTGTATTCGAGTCCTTTATGTTCAGCAACCAAGTATCGGATCTGTTAATGCTGGGGTCTTTTAAAGTCTTGCATTTAGGAGCAGCATTTGTTATTGGTTTTGAAGTATTTGGATGTATAGCTGCAGCATATAAGTACATCATTTGTTGGCTTTGAACTATTGGGATGTGTAGCTGCAGCATATAAGTACATCATTTGTTGGCTTTGAACTATTGGGATGTGTAGCTGCAGCATATAAGTACATCATTTGTTGGCTATGAACTATTGGGATGTGTAGCTGCAGCATATAAGTACATCATTTGTTGGCTTTGAACTATTGGGATGTGTAGCTGCAGCATATAAGTACATCATTTGTTGGTGTTGAAGTATTGGGATGTGTAGCTGCAGCATATAAGTACATCATTTGTTGGTGTTGAAGTATTGGGATGTGTAGCTGCAGCATATAAGTACATCATTTGTTGGTGTTGAAGTATTGGGATGTGTAGCTGCAGCATATAAGTACATCATTTGTTGGTGTTAAAAGATGTGGATGTCTAAATATAAGTACGTCATTTGTTGATGTTTAAGGATGTGGTTGTCTTAGTCTCAATTCATATTTATAAACTTACATTTCAGTTGAGCTGGTTGTGTTGGACTCGAACTAGTAAACATTCGTGAAAATCCAAGTGGCCTAGCCCTAGACCTTTACGCAATGCCATTGACTACTTAAATAATCAATGATGAGGCAATTGAAATAAGATTGTAGATTTTCAAATGACCATGAAGGCAATGAAGTCTCAGCAATGAACTTCATATTTTGATACAACTAACGCAATGTTATGGTGTACGTGTGTGTGTTTCTATGGTGACGGTGAAAAGAGGTTAGCGATTGGTTGTGAATGATGCAACATAGGTGGCAAGGTCATTATTTGGTCTTAAGGGAGACGACTCCAGAACGTGAGACTGAAAAGTTGTGCTAATGTAGTGAGTTAGATTTTAAGAAGAAATTATTACTAAAATCTACTGCAATTGTATTTTTTTTTTATATATCAACTTGACTTTTGTCAATAGTATTAAACAAGCTCAATTAAGTATCGTTCACAAGGAAGTTATTCAATTAATTTGAAGTTGTATTAGTTACGATATATTATGCCTACAACGGTTCAGTTGTCTACCAGCAGTTTTGGTACTATGGGCCAACGACCAGTAACAACACGCAACATTGACGTTTTCTGTCATTGTTAATACAAGATTTTTTCTCCACTCTACACACACACACACACTTATGAACAATACATCTGACAAACGATAAATCATTTCCTTTATACCATCAACTTTTGACATAAATCTCTGTCCAAGATATGCCTGTCACAAAATGTACAAATATACAATATATAAATTTATTGAATAGCAGTGACATATCAGCCCTTGGTTTCAAACTATATGCTACTAGAGCAGTGGTTCCCAAACTTTTTTGTCTCGTAGACCCCTTGCCATGTTTTCTGGTTTTCGGTAGACCCCTGCTTAACTTATATTGCATTTTTGCCCATTCATTAACGAATTTTTTAAACTGTTCTAACTGCAGTGAGTCGAAGAGTGAAAAGGTAATTTAAGTTAGAGAGATTATCTTTTTTTACAGATAAAATTCAAATATAAACCAATAAAAATAACAATTAATATGTATTGCTGGAATCACTAAACACATTGGAAATGTTTGTTTTCTTTGCATTTTCTTCATCCGTTTCTGCGGATATGGTTTCATATAGGAATTTGTTGTTCTATGAAGTATTCCTTCAAACATTAAATATTAATTAATTAATTTCTCTTAAGTATTATTATAACAGTTTTTGCAAAGAGTTTCTCGTGTATTTCTTGATCTTTCACGTCTGGCTCAAAACTAGGGCCCGCGGAACTGTTTTCACTAACAGGAGAAGGGTCAAAGGTGAGTTACTGGCGCCTAAACAGAAGTAAGCTTCGGGCAGGAGGGACTGGCTACCCACCTAGCCGAAGGAAAACATAATTTAAACTACTGCTGCTTTGCTGCTATACCCAAACATGGGAAAGGTTTCATGGGTCAGCCCTGGGGAAAAATATGGAGCTGAAGACCATTAGGTAGTTTTCAGTTTTATGCTCATCCCACCGATACGCCCTTGAACTTTAGTGTTGCTTAAAGAAATTCGTTTATTAATATCAGATGTAGGTTTGTATAAAATATATTAAAACTACTTCAACGGCTGGTAAAATCAATGTTTTATATAGTGTTCTCCATATTTGGCTATAAGTAAATAGATCTTGTAAGACGCTCACAAATCACCATCATCTCTATATGATGTTGAAGGGATATTTTGTGAATCTATTCTGAACTTAATCTTTGAGTTTTCGAAATGTTTTCACACCTTTATATTTTTATCAGCTCGACATAGTTTCAAGTAATCCTCCACTGTAATTGGTTCCATATGGTCATAAGAAGGCACTTAGACAACCGCTTATTTGACGAGAGAATAAATAATCAACGCTGTAAAATCTAGATTTCTTTTTGTTAAACATGTTACATGTAAACAAAATTAACTATTTAAATTAGTATTAAAATTAAATACAACTGTTTTACTTCTGAATAGTAGGATAAATATTTATAACTGAGGTACAAATCATTCATAAGTGTATGAAATAGTTAAATAACGGGTGTGAAAATTAAAGTCATGACTTGCTTAAATG
Organism: Biomphalaria glabrata; assembly: GCF_947242115.1. Classification (NCBI taxonomy): domain Eukaryota; kingdom Metazoa; phylum Mollusca; class Gastropoda; family Planorbidae; genus Biomphalaria; species Biomphalaria glabrata. The sequence continues at coordinate 16,963,903 of NC_074723.1, read as the reverse complement.
AAATCCACTTTCGTAGACCCCCACGGACATCTCATAGACCCCCAATTTACTTTTTCACTTTCGTAGACCCCTTGAAAGTCTTCGTAGACCCCTGGGGGTCTATATAGACCACTTTGGGAATCACTGTACTAGAGCCTCTTTCATAATGGGATTGGATTCAGACTATAAGCAAATAAAGACCAGTGGCTGGGCAAAGTAAACCAAAGCTGTTATAATTGTATTTGTTCAAAGCTAGACAAGAGGCGCTTTTCACACTGAATACAGAGGCGTAGTGAGAGGGGGCAGGGGGGCCCAAGATGTCCAGTGCGCAGAGGGGTGCTAAAAAAGTAAAATTAGTTTAGATATTTTTGTTAGGTAATACATTTTAAGGTTATTTGTATTATAGTATTACTTTTTATTTATAAGCCTATATTTTCTATGTGACGTCATTGAAAATGATTGGGGGGGAGGACGGCTACAAAGTTTTTTGCCCCGCGAGCACGTTTTGCTCACTACGCCTCTGTCCGTATAATATAATCTAATGTACGTTTCAATTCAATTACGATAGTATCACAGATATAATTTATTATAGTGTAATTCTGCAATAACTTAAGTGAGGCAACTCAACGAGGCACATATATCTTTATTTACACGACATCACAAGTTCATAAAACATCATCTTTCTTAGGCACAGTCTTTTCACTTCGGCTCTCAACTTGGGCGGAAGTCTTTCTCCTAATGTCAACATCTTTTTCTAGTCTGGTTACTAAAAGTGCGCTTATCTGCACTAGCCTGTATGGTTGTTTATATTGCCGCATGTGCTTTCACTTCCAATACAGGCTCTTTTATATCTCTATATATTATCATAGGTTTAATATGGCCTCTTTATGACTAATAATTTGCAAATGTGTTTTCCAAGTCTTTTGTTGTTTTTTTTTTTTTGTTTTTACTTTTAAATATTTCTAGCCGTAACTAAAATGAAAACAATAGTTTGTAAAAAACAAAAAAAAGGGGGGGGGATGGAGTAATAGAGGAAAGGCAATCTCTCTCCACTAGCACTCACGGTATTTCTCAATACATTATCTCCCTTTTTCAAATCCCAATTTGTCGTTAGCACCTTCACACCAGATAATCAATTATTGAATGATACTGAATCTTAAGCATTCATCTTAATCTTAATCTTCTCATACTGAAAACAGATTCATTCCTTTCAGGCCTTGGCATCCAATCTCATTGACCAGCTCACCCCAAACAGTCACAAATATATGTTTGAATGTATGACACTAGCGTCAGACTTTAAAACCCTTCAACAGTTGAAATAGAAACAGTAGTGGAAACAGGTCATATAGTTTTGAATAGAAACAGGTCATATATTTTTGAATAGAAACAGGTCATACATTTTTTAATAAAGCCTTCTTGCTTTAATCATGTCTACACTTGTTTACTATCGTAATTATTGAATTAGGTCTATTTATGGAGATGATGGTGACTGTCATGTATAGCTTAGCCACCTTATTGAAAAGGAACTCGAATTCCCTACGGAAACTAGGAGTTGTGTTTGCTGAGGTCTCCAATACACCCCCTGGCGCAAATAGGTATGGCCGGATCGCCTATGTTTGGTATGAAATGCGTATGAAATAGTGATTTAAAATAGTTTTTTTTTTGTGCCAAGATTATAACAAGTCTATCAGTCAGTCTGTCTTGTACGAATTGTGAACACGTTATTTCTCCAGCTTTTCATACTCTGATCAAGTCAAAACTTTACACAATTATTCATTGTTGGTAACGACACATAATCAATAAAAAAAATTAACCAATATTTAATAAAATAATGTTTATAATAAGGGAATAGCTGATTGGTGCATTTGTCAATTCTATACACAAGTAGTGTTTCAACAACAATACAGACTTTTTGTGGTTTAGAATTAAAAAGTTTAATGAAAACTAAATTCGTAGCCTTCTCTGATTTGTTAGGAATATAGAGACAGTATTTGTAGGTCTTCTTTGTATTCTAGCAATTGGTGTAAAAGAAAAAGAAAACCGGGAGGATTACAAACGACTAACGCCGAGTTTTCTAAAGGCGACGTCATTTGTTTTGGCTTAGCATTGTTTGGAAGTCATACCTCGATGTAAGAAGACACACTGTGGCCATTCTTCGTCATCAACCACTACAACCACTAGGCTCAGACATCCGTGATCTTCAAATCACTCGATTCTTCCCATCCTATAGTGCGGGATTTTCCCGGTTCATTACAGACTATAATCAATTTCAAGGACGCTTTATCAATGTCGTGAACTAACTAAGGAAATAAGTTTGTGATACATAAAAAAACAACAACTTAGAAATTGAATTTTGCGCTGAGAAAAAAGTGCACTACATTTACCGTACTCCTCCTAAACTGTATATTTAGTAAACACTTCATATTTTCTATACACCGATACACTAAATAGCTCGATGTTTATAGTTTGTTATCAGTTGGTTTTTTTTTTGGAGTTGTTATGCCATGATTAGGATTTAGTTATTTGTTTCGGGAATAAGGGGAAAGTTTTACTTAGCGACAAGTGACGTGACAGATCTTTAAAAAACAAGAACTCTCTAGGATTTGATAGAGACAAGACGCTTTTCCTATCCTAGAAAGAATAAGAAGTAGTTTACGGACATAGCTGACATCGGACGATTCCCTTCGTGATTTTTAAATATATTTGTTGACCAACATCAGCGTCGACTACATATTTTGATTGTTTCTGCCTTTCGCCGGTGTTATTGAAGTAGTTTGAGTACAGTATTACTTCCACTCAGACTTAGATCTAGTTATATTTCATGAATCAACACCGCGCGGAAGCCTCAACAGCTTTTTTTTTGCTATAGATGAAGAACTCTAATAGAAAGGCTGCTATCATTTTCAAATTTACCAAGGCTTCCTTCCCTAAAAAAAAATCTTTACTTTCAAAGTGTGTTTTCGAAACATCTGTCCTCTGTAGACCAGCAAGAAGAACCCTTAGAAGGTGTTTCTGAAGATCATCAAGTCATTTCTAATTCTTGATCAGTCATCACGAAATTCAGCAATAAGTAAAATAATAAAAACCATTGCATTAACCTTATATTCAATTAAGACTGCATTTTGTAGATTTTTTAAACTGTTTATGCAAATTGCTTTTATGTATTGAAATTTACGAACTGCCTTATGTCTGGAAACAAACATAATACATTTAAACATTTTTCTGGTCATATTGTCAAAACAACCAAACAACCTCCTCCCTCTTGTAAATATCAGAAACATAAGTAAAAGATTAATTTTTGTATTTTTGACGTAACAAAAGAAGTCCCACTATAATACATAGGAGAACACAAAATGCTGCCTAGCACCCCACTCCCCCTTTTTCTTATTTGGTTTTGACGTTCTACACTAGGACACACACACACACACTGTTGTTAAGAACAGCAGACTTACTGTTTTATTATTATCATTGTTATTATTCAAACAGAACTAATAGAAGGGGCATAATTCAATAAATAGGGAAGGAGAGAATGAAAGGGAAGGTGGCGGGAGAGTGTTGCTACACATAATGAATCAGTTGTTATGTTAATCTATAAGGCAGACGGAGTATTTAATATCTTCCAATATCTCCCCAACCAGACCTGAATTGGTTCTGCTTATCTGCATCGTTCAAGAGCTAGAATCGATAACTTTGACATTAGACACAATACCCCCATACGTACAGTGGTAATCGTGGATGGGTTATAAGATCTAGTTCGGCCGCTTGGAAATGCTTAATTGAAAGGGGAATAACCCGGGAAAATCTGTAGTCCTGATGAATAACTGAAGTTGTCTACCTTGAGTCGTTTCCGATTACAATGTTTGCTTGGTGATATAAAATAGCACATGAACTTGTTAAGTTATGGGAAATGATTATGTACAATGCAATTAGTCCGACATATAACATGCAAAATTAAAATTAAATGCAACAATAAGAAGTACTAAGTGTACATCACCACAACACAGACCAGTACCAAACAACAGCCACAACATCACCACAACACAGACCAGTACCAAACAACAGCCACAACATCACCACAACACAGACCAGTACCAAACAACAGCCACAACATCACCACAACACAGACCAGTACCAAACAACAGCCACAACATCACCACAACACAGACCAGTACCAAACAACAGCCACAACATCACCACAACACAGACCAGTACCAAACAACAGCCACAACATCACCACAACACAGACCAGTACCAAACAACAGCCACAACATCACCACAACACAGACCAGTACCAAACAACAGCCACAACATCACAACATCACCACAACACAGACCAGTACCAAACAACAGCCACAACATCACCACAACACAGACCAGTACCAAACAACAGCCACAACATCACCACAACACAGACCAGTACCAAACAACAGCCACAACATCACCACAACACAGACCAGTACCAAACAACAGCCACAACATCACCACAACACAGACCAGTACCAAACGACAGCCACAACATCACCACAACACAAACCAACCCCAAAAGACAACCATAACTTTATGGTAACATAGAACAGCCCCTAATGACGACCATAACTTTATGGTAACATAGAACAGCCCCTAATGACGACCATAACTTTATGGTAACATAGAACAGCCCCAAAAGACAACCATAACTTTATGGTAACATAGAACAGCCCCTAATGACGACCATAACTTTATGGTAACATAGAACAGCCCCTAATGACGACCATAACTTTATGGTAACATAGAACAGCCCCAAAAGACAACCATAACTTTATGGTAACATAGAACAGCCCCAAAAGACGACCATAACTTTATGGTAACATAGAACAGCCCCAAAAGACAACCATAACTTTATGGCGGCACAGAGCAACGCATTATGACGATGACAACACTGTTCTGACACAGCCATTGGACTGACACGGGTACAAGGGTTCAGTCTAACTTGGACACAATAGTAATGGATGATAGCCAACGGTTTTCTTAATTTGTAATTGTGAATAACTTAAATCGGATCTCTTTTCACTGACAAGTCTTGCTGGTTTCTTTTTTTATAGACGTACTCATTCTAGCCCCTCACGTCCTCTCTGTTTCTCTCTCTCTGTTTCTCTCTCTCTCTCTTTCTCTCTCTCTCTTTCTCTCTCTCGTTCTCTCCTCTCTTTCTTTATCTCTCTCTTTCCCTCACTCTCTATGGAGTGTGTGTCCGTGTTTCTGAAGTAATCATGAGTGTAACTAGATGAATACTTTGGTTGTTATGGTGGACGATATTATGATGAGGAGGTCAGTCTTGAACTTAGAAAAAGAGAAGCAAAATTGGTGGGAGTTCTGTGAAAGACGAGTCACATCGTGAGGTCTTTAGTGTTTTCTTTGAATGAATTTTTCAAGATTTCACTATTGTTTCCTATTACAGCTATATTGAAGGTAAAAGCTGTGTATATAGTATAATATACTCATATACTGTTAAGACGTGGGACTGAAACTTTAAAAAAAAAAATAACTCACCGATTCTCTCCGGTCGCTGTTATCACTCTAATGGCAGACTTCTCGCGAAGCACAATCCAGTTGTAATCAGTCAATAATCCGATTAAAGAAATACTTTTATTAATACTCCATATCAAATTCACATCCACTGATCCAGAAACACAAAAAGAAAACAATCTCTCAATCGAGAAAATCCAAATTTAACATTTGGTACACACTAACACACTCACTGAGGTTATTTATACTCTCCACGCTAAGAAAAATCACGAGATTTCAGACTTCGAAAAAAATACTTAACAAGTGGGGAATCTGACACACAGGTCTACAACGAAACTGTTAATACAGTTGTGTTCATTTTTTTTAAAGAAGTTGTTGTTAATTTTATTGAAGTTTTACATAAAATATTTAAATATACCTAACGGTTTCGTTACATTGACTGTATGGAGCTATCACCCAACGACCAATTATCAGCACAGACACAAACAGTATACAAGTACTGGGTACGAACAACTTCTCAAAATCCACACGTACACATCCACACGTACACAGACACACATCAACGTTTTGTAATAATACAATTATTGTTTGATTCTCAGAAGAATACTAATAACTTATCTTACAGACGTCACTTCAAAGGATTACGACCTACGCGTCATGCATCCAGTCATGCATTTTAAGTTGTTAAACCATGACTTAAATTCTGCCAAGTCACTGGTTTTCCTGGTTGGCTAAGGAAACCCATTCCATGCTCTAATAGCACTAGTAAAGGAGGAGCATTTGTACAAATATCGATGCACAAATAATACATCAACAGTGCATCTATAACATTCATAGACTTTCTTGAATTAAAAAAAAAAGTATACAATAATGACTTTATCATTTTTCAATAAGTATACTTACAAGATTCGACTTATGTTACATTCAAACTTTTGTGTTAAAAAAAAAAGTGCACATCTGTCTAAATACATTTGTTTCACTGGCTGCACTAATCATAACGCGCTCTAAAACGTGTCCCGTCTAGATATCTAGCTCTCTAGTCTAGACTCGTGCTGGCATCTCCAATCTTCGTTCCGTGAATTTTAGTGGGTTAAGAGAGAAATAGTTTCTATTTTAGTTGATACATTCAAATTTAATATTTATTTACTGGCTAGTCGTAGCTAAAGGTAAGAATTAATTAGATCGTGCTTAAGCTGTAAATTATTTAGTTTACAATTGGTTACATTGAAAGCAGATCTAGACCTACAGTCTAGAAAAGATCTAGATCTAGATCACCTCTCGACTCGAGGTCATGAATACTAATGTAAACTAGTTGAGATTAACATCCAAGGTAATATAAAAGATTACACCGCCCGCCTCCGATTTGATACTTTTTGTAGTCCTTTTGTAAACCGTAGGCTCATAAACACATTGATAATGTTCATAAATCTAAATTGTTTTTGTTCTAGCGAGTTACAGTGAACAATTAGTGCTAGATCGCATTTATTTTTTATTTGATCTTTAAAAGTTAACATACTTTAGTTATAGGGTTTCATTTTAATTTTGCTTTATATTGAGGGTACGGAGGTTGGTTTCCAAGCTTAGATGTCTCTGGCTCGAATCACAGCCATTACTGGAATTAAAAAAAAAATTTTTTTTATTTTTGGGTACCGTTATGTCAACTCAACTATATTGGGAAAAAAGTAAAGGCGGTTAGTCGTTTTGCTGGACACATGACACCCTTGTTAACATTATGCTTCAGAAACATATTACTTTTTCATCCTCTGGTTGTAAGGTCTGGAAGGGGCACTAGACTCTTTTGCTATTCATTATAATAAACGTTGGAGAAACAGAATTCATGTTTAAGAAGTCTCCCAATACAATCTACAAAGCCCCAAAGATTAAAGTGAATGGAAACGCGTTAAAGTGACGAATCACTTTAAAAATCTGGGAAGCACAGTATCAAATGACGCACCCGTTTTCAGGGAAGTTATTCCTCTCGCAAGGACCAGTGATAGTTTTGAACGCCTCCAAAACGAGAAGAATAAATCGTTCCGCCTGTCATTGGAAATAAGTTTCTACCCAGGAGTGGTTCTCTCAACTCTTCTATATTTATCCCAGACATTAGTACTACTGTACTATACAGAAATCAATTAAAATTTCTTGAACGCTTTCACCAAAGATGTCTGCACCCCATAGGAGGGAGGAATTAAAACTGTTTGACAATAATAAAAGTTTTTGAAAAGATTGCTCCTATATAACCCAGTGCACAATGGTCCAATCTCATTTGTAGATCAGCGGGGGAGGGAGAGGGGTCATATCTCATTTGTGGACATTTTGTGGGAGGGAAGCCCAGCCACACATCCCACCGTTGTAAGTAAAAGCATTGTAGACAAGTTTTGATGTGTACACATTGGCGGAACATCGCGTCATATGTCCTAGAACAGATAAGTTTATCAATTTTTCATAGAACAGATAAGTTTATCAATATGTCCTAGAACAGATAAGTTTATCAATATGTCATAGAACAGATAAGTTTATCAATATGTCATAGAACAGATAAGTTTATCAATATGTCCTAGAACAGATAAGTTTATCAATATGTCCTAGAACAGATAAGTTTATCAATATGTCATAGAACAGATAAGTTTATCAATATGTCATAGAACAGATAAGTTTATCAATATGTCATAGAACAGATAAGTTTATCAATATGTCCTAGAACAGATAAGTTTATCAATATGTCCTAGAACAGATAAGTTTATCAATATGTCATAGAACAGATAAGTTTATCAATATGTCCTAGAACAGATAAGTTTATCAATATGTCCTAGAACAGATAAGTTTATCAATATGTCCTAGAACAGATAAGTTTATCAAAAGTAGTTTAGCCGAGATCAATCGTCATAGATGGCCCGAATACTGACCTGCAAAGTCGCAACATGTGGGCAGTTTAGACAAATAGCTCGTTGCCACGTCACGGATCCGTACGTCCAGGGTCGGCCTTAGGCTACAGCAACCTATGCGGCCGCAGTAGGCCCCACACTTTCATAGGGCCCGCGTTAATTCTAGGTGTAAATTATTAAATTGAACCATTAATCTATAACTTAGTATTTACAGGAGATCCTGGAAATTTCCTGAAATTATTAAAATCTCCTGGAAACTCATACAATTCTCCTGAAAATTAGACATAATTTTCATTTGGGGTGTCATTCAACATGGAAAACGCCAATCTTACGAGCGATTAGAAAAAAACGGCTTTGTCACATTTCATGTAATAAAAATGTAGATCTAATAATAGGGCGAATTATAAGCAAAACAGGAAGTTCCAATACTTTATTTACTTTAATAGTCACTGGCATATAAATATAGATCTAAATCTATCTCGATCTCTACAAAAAAATCTAAGCGCGATATTTTGCTAGTCGATAGTAAATCTAAAAATCTAAATATTTATCCGCTTTTTTGTTGGAAAACTACTATCAACTGTAGATGGCTCGTAAAGTTAATTTGATCTGGATTTTGTACTTAGTAAAGAGTGAATAAAATGCAAAGACGAATTTATTTTCTAAAATAAAATCTTAATTCTCACTAACTATCCTTACTCTTACCCAGACTGGGCCCAGCACAGTCCGTTTAGCATAGGGCCCCGCAATTGTTAGGGCCGACCCTATTAACGACCTGGTCTTCACAGGTCTTCACAGAAACAATCTTGAGTAAACTTCCTTTATTTCATAACGAAACTTTTATTCACTGTCATAATCTATTTATCTGTTTTATTTTTTTTCTCAGGAAGTTGGGTGACGTGTCGATGGCTAGACGACCTCCGACATGAGCCGCTCACTCCTGGCAGTCTGCCTTCTGCTCTGCACAATGTCCATGATCTGTCTCGTGTTTGGCTTCCAGGCAGGCCCTGATACGGAAGACGACGAGATGGATGAAGATGGATTCTTCGATGAAGGCAACGAGGGCATGGACCGAAAGGCAGAAACGGACGTGAGGCAACTGGGCCAAGGAAGAGGGAGGAAGAGGCAATCAGGGTGTAGTCACTATGAGGACAGAGATCTTCCAAGTTTTTTTGTCGAACTTTTCACAATGAGAAAATGTTGGAACTGACTCTCAAAACGGAATGTCTTCGCTGAGCAAGAAATAAAAGTAACATTGTCAGCTTGACGCGAACAAATATTGGACTTAGAACAGAGAAATAGATTGAAATAATAGAGAAATAGATTGAAATAATAAAGCTTGCCTAACAACATCAACATGTATTCTTTGAAGAAAAAAAAATGTTTGTAAAATATTTTACATGTTTCGGATGTTCCTTCACAGTTGAAGATAATTTAGTTACTACTCCAAACCTCCCGCAGCACGATGGGGGATGGCAGCGGAAGGGGCATTAACCCGAGACCATCGAGAAGTCCAAACGATAGTCCAGCGTACATACCACACGATCAAGCAGCATATATTATGCAACATGTATACTGTTTGGTGGCACATTAAAAGTATTCTGAAAAGATTTTGTTTTATTCTAAAGCAGTTTCATTTTAAACGTTTGGAAGATGTTTCATTTATGTTACTGCGGTTGGTCGTTGTGCTGGCCACAAGACAATCTTGTTAGCCCTGGGTCACAGAAGCAGATGACCTTTACCTTGATCTGCCCTAAAGATCGCAAGGTCTGAAATGGTCACTTTATTTCTTAACTTATAAAAGAAGAAAAGAACATAATATGCCATATAGATCGCAAGATCTGAAAGGGTCACTTTACTTTTTATCTATACACTTATAAAAGAAGATACAATTATTTACATATTAAAATAACATAAACAACATGGATAAACAAAACCATTTTATTTCATTTTTTTTTCATATGTTTCAGGCAGCCAATGCACAGATGTTCTAGACTCCCAAATACATTATAGATGTTACATTTTTGATATTTCAAAGTCTTTATCTAAACATTCATTTATAACATCAGAATCCTACAAATACATTCAACTATATCTAAATTCAAATTGACTAATTCATTTTTTTTTAAATTTTGGATGCTTTAAAATTCTTTCTATACAGTATAGCTAATTCAATTAATCTCGGATCATTCTTTTGCCTAGGATGATATATAATAGAGCTTAGCTTTACATTTCAAAAGTTCATTCCATTTGACTCTTTGTAAACAAATGTAAATAGCGAGTCAGTTTTTTTTTATTGTTATTATTGTTTTAGAAGATTGTAAAATGAAAGATGTATGCTTTGTTTAATTTTTTTTTTTACTGCATTATTATAAGAAGCTATCTTAGCTATGCTAAGATACAATCAAATTTATGAAATTCGTAAATATACAATTAAAAGCAACTTTAGTTTTCAAAGTGACAATATAATACTCTGGTTCAGTAGTGCGCACACTAATGTTTCTATAGCAATGAAACTATAAGTTAACTTATTCCTTGTTTTACATTTGGTAATACGTTCAAGAATACTGAATTAATTTTTGAAGAACAATTAGTATCACTTTCCATAACAAAAAATAAGTTTTTCCTCTTATGAATACTCTGAACAGGCAAAATGCAAAGGAGGACGAGGGCAGAAACAGAAAGAGTCATGTTAACAGCTCCCATCCTGGTCTCTCTTGCATGGTGGTTTATGTGTGTGCCTCCTTTGACAGTTACAGCTGCAACAGTCTTGGTCCTCATCCTCAAGCAAGACATAGTCTTCCACGTCTCTTTCACCACCCCCTCTCCCTCGGACCTCGAAGTAGTAATCAATGTCATCGCCCATGTATTCGTGATCATAATAATCTCCATAGTCGTGCACGCCGCTGCCTTCACCTTCCTGGTGGAAATACTCCTCCGCGTGGTGTCTGCACACATGGCAATCCTCCACGTCGTATCCGAGCTCCGACTTGGACGCCCCTACCAGATCTCCGTCGTGCGTGTACACGTGACCAAACACCTCAACGTGGCTTTCGTCGTGGAAGTCTGGCAATGAAATGTGGCGATCTCTGTGCTCCTCGTGGTAGGCGTGCTCAACATCGGGCGGCTCTCTGTGGACTCTTTTTAACTTCAGTGTTGGGAGAAAGTCGTTCTCAAACCTTTGTTTTGTCTGTGAAGGGGCCTTTTTATGCTGTTTCATATATTTACTGGATTTGCAGTTTGAAAAACTAATGTAGCCTACTATCAGAGCTAGCAAAAGAAGTAGCCAGATCTTCATTTTCTTTTCTTATTTTCTGAAAAAAAAAAATCAATACAAAATTTGAACGATTTTATTCAAAATTTTAATATTAAGCTACAATTATTTAATAAAATCAGGTCAAAACCTGATACAACTAAGCCTACTGCCTGAACACGTAATGAAGATTTATTTGTGAATTGTTTCTCTAGAAAATATTGTTTAAAGTTAAAGCCATATAAAACTTAAATATTACCATCTTCTTAAAGTCTCAAAAGTGAGTCTTTAAGAAATAGACTGAAACTGCTTGCTTATTGGAAACTTCTTGTGATTGCAGGGACTTTTGTACGATTTCACTATTCAGCATTTCAAATTAAATGTCCCTGTGTGGGTGGGTCTCTGAGTGGGTGGACGCGATACTCGAGAATGTCTCTAAGGATTTTCCTATAAGTTTGACAAATGATGTATTTCTTAGGGAAAAGAATTACTAGCTAATTGGTGGTCCATGTTACAATCAGTATCTTAGTTGTTAAAAGCGTTGGCTGAAAGGTTCAGCGCTTGGCTTCCGAACCTGGGATTTTTAGGGCGCCTTTGAGTCTACCCAACTCTAATAGGTACCTGACTTATGTTGGGGAAACAAAAGAAGGTTGGTCGTTGTTCTGGTTACATGACTCCATGCTCGTTAACCGTTGGTCAAAGAAACAGATGATCGCAAGGTCTAAAAAGGAACTTTTATCTTTGTTGCTGAGTCCAATAGAACAGAACCTCTGCTTCCACTGTGGCAAAAGTCTCCATCTTGCCAGACATCGATACGTCATTGAACGGATAATTGTTTACGGGGTTATGATGCCCCTTCAGGTTCTGAAGATAAGTACATCTTAGCAAATAAGAACCTCCCGCAGGACGACGGGGATGGAAGCGATCACGGTTCGAACCCACGACCTTCAAGTCAACAGGACGACAGTCCAGAGCGCATCTCACGAGACCAGGCAGCGCTCAGGAAGTAGTTTGGGCTTCAGTGCAATAGTGCACTTCACATTACAAAATAGAGTAATAATAGCTGATGAAATGTACATCAATAAGACAGACTCAGTTTTATAGGTTGTCAAGGCCAGGTGTGTCAAAGCTCTCATTGTCTATAAAAAATACCCCTAATGGCATGCCTCTATAATAGCATCTGACAACTAAGTCCAGCACCTGGCCTGCTCTTGTGGCTGAGATATTAAGCCTGCGAAACTGCTCTTACCAACAGGTGAAGGGCGCCACAAAACCGGTTTTCATGCAGATAGAGCTCGTCAGCCTAGTAAGGCAATGCATCTAGCAGAGAGGTACTCTGACTTCAAACCCCAGCTGCCTTGCGGTACTGAGGCTTCAGGAGACAACCTCGAGGAAAAATCAGGAGGGAAGCCCCTTAGGCACTGGGAATAGCAACTATGACATTCCCTCCGGCAGCTTCTGCAACTGAGATGATGTCAAATGTAATGCGAAGCGTTCCTTTGGATCTCATTAGCAAGGTCAAGAGACTGACCATAACCCATTACCCATTTATTTAAAGCCTAGGAATGCGCCCCGGACGCACCACATACTTGTTCAAACAATACTCACGGCGTTTCCCTTCGTAACATCTCAGAGATAAAAGCCACAGACTTAGAATAGTTTCACAAGATTGATATTAATGCAATTTCTTGCTCATCACAACTGGTTCCGGACGACAGGAAGTAGATTTGAAGATTAGGCTAACATCTACTCATACCGAACTTCCAGCTGGCCACAGACGGGAAATGGCCTGCGAACACCATTAAGACCACAGAACTTGGACCTGTGCCCTGGAATATAGTTAAATAGAAAGAGAAATTAATAAATCTATAAAATACTGCAGAGCTAAAATATTTAGTGGTTATAAAAAATGACTTTTGTAATGAAAACAGTTTGGATTAGCAGTAGAAGTAAAAGAAGCTGTCCGACTAATGTCATATACACATTTGAGCTGGGTGAATCCAGAGTGGTCCTAAAGATCCCGAAATAAAAAATACCAGTATTCATATGGATTCGAACCAGGGACCCTACTTTTGGAAGCCAAACGCTTTATCTTTCAACCGTTGCGCCTCCGAAGCTGAACAACCAAGAAAGACAAGAAATGGTGCTTCAAATGTCTTGACAAAAACAAAAGCGATCAAACACGGGCACAAAGTAATTCTGTCAGTTTTGTTTGTCACCATGAGAATAAGTGTTGAGTCGACAATTTTATAGCAGACGTCGATGTATTAATCTGATCACTTACTATAGTCCTTGACACAACTTTTAACTTCCCGTGGTGAAGAATGTGTACTTTGCCTAAATAACCAATCATTAACTTCCCATGGTGAAGAATGTGTACTTTGCCTAAATAACCAATCATTAACTTCCCATGGTGAAGAATGTGTACTTTGCCTAAATAACCAATCAGAACAAGCTACACACGACTCACGCGCTTCTGTTGTTATAAAAATTGAAATTTCTGGATTTGTGGGCTCTTAATGATTTTATTTTTCTTAAGGTCTATGACGTCAAACGTGATTATGATCCTAATAAAACTGACTAGTCTTAGTGGGCTAATTCTATCTTATTGAAGAACGATTTTTAAAAAAAGTTTTCAGTTAAGGTAATCTAAATGTTTACTTAGGATCTGAACGTCAAGTTGTTGTAGCGCTATCGTAACATCGGCTAGTCTGGTGTTGGGGTTGTACTCGATGAAGCATAACGTTTTTTCTCGACAAAAAACAAAAAAATAGTTCACAATATTTTCTTAGTCTGCTAGCGACCTCCAACCTTAAACAAGAACATTGAGTCTGAAGATCCAGGCTATGGATCGCCATTATCATTAAACATAAACTAACATATCCGTCCAATATCTTTACAGTCTATACATCTTTTAAAGTCTTTTTTTTTTGTCTTAATAGAAATCGGGGATGCGGTGGCTGAGTGGTTAAGCACTTGACTTCCGAACCTGGGGTCCTGGGTTCAAATCTTGGGATTTTGAATTTCGGGATATTTTAGGCTCTCCTAAGTAGGCCCAATTTTAATGGCTACCTGACTTTTGTTGTGGAAAGTAAAGGCGGTTGGTCATTGTGCTGGCCACACGACACCCTGCTCGTCAAACGTTGACCAAAGAAACAAATAACATAAACCGCAATGTTTGAAATGGGAACTTGGCTTTTTGTCTATAGCAATCATTGACTCTATGACCATCACATAGCATTTTGCTGTGTTCAGTTGGCGTTATAGTGTTATGTGTTTTTGGTTTTCTTCTTGGCTGTACATTTTTTAGCCCCTCCCCCTTTTCTGTCAAAAATGGCTAAATTTTTGACCTACTGACCTACTGACGTTCAAATCCTTCTTCAGGACATTGCGAGCTACCTTCAACTATCCCTCCACCTTATCAAACTAAAATTATGGGATTTTAATGCCAGAGATTTCAACTAAAAATAACAACTTTACTGGGCTATGATTGCTCTATACTGAGTCTATACAAATAGTTCAAACTGAACATTTCTAAACAAAACCTGAATTGTTTAAAAGAAACGTTGGGACGTAATATTGTTTCTGGTCACGTGACATCCCCATTTATCGTTGGCCATAGGAACAGATGCCCCCATAGATCGCAAGGTCTGAAAGGGGTACCTATGGTGACACAAATTCCTTCGATTGTAAAGTAACTTTAATTGCAAGAATTTACTAGTAACATATGTACAAGGCTAACATTTCTATCCAAGCCACTCCACTCGATGTTTTTCTCTTCTCTTTCTTTACAACACACACCTCCTCGGTCTCCATCCCACTACTGGCCAGGTCCACTCTCTTGACCGTGTGTTACGTTTGGTCACACATGCCATAGAGTAGCCTAGTTGTGTCACAACAGTACCTTTAATACTTTTTTCAAAGCAAGATATTTTCTTAACAAATGCATAAAACTTATCATTAGCACATTGTCATGCAGAGATGCATCTCTTAAGTTATTCAGAATGTGGCTCTGTGATTTAATGTTAAGTGTCAAACAAGCATGGAACAAAATATACAACCTCTGATCTTACAGCGACTAAAACCAAGCCAACACTGGCCTAATAAAGTCATGCCATCTAAAGATCGTAATTCTATAACTAATAGAACACTATTTTTTGTTTGTTTTTAAAAGTCATAGTTTTGGACATATACAAAATTAGAACAAATTGTCTATGTAAGAACAAAAAAAACGATTTCGGTTTTCTTACTCAGTTACTCAGTTATTGGCATATTTTGAACAATATCTAGATCTACATCTACTGAGAAAAGTTGGTAAATTAAAACCACATTGATGAAGTGTTTAACGATATCTATAGAACTTACAAGTTTTTCTTTCTTTCTTATTTATTCATTGTAGAATTTCTGCCCCAAAACCTAAAAAACGAAATCCTAAAGCCGCCTTGAACTATCTGCATGACAGCTTTGTTTTACTTGGCGCTGTGCTGTTGACTTCCGTTTTGTATTGAAATTATTTGACTCGCGTCTTCTTTGCAGAAGACGCCCAAAGTCTATTTTTAAACGCATTCATGAAATATATATAGTATTCGTTTTTCCATACGTAAGTTTTGAACGAGAATTAGCTGAGGCAGCCAAAACCTGATAGTCTGTTCTGTCTGAAGTCGGACTGTCTGATCTGTCTGAAGATTGATCGTCTTATTCTCTATGATAGAATAAATTCGTACAAGTGCTCCTTTTTCCGTAGCACTATTAGAGCATGAAACGGGTTGCCTGAATCAGCCAGCAAACCAAATGACTTATGAGAGTTTCTAATTACAATGCATGCTACATTAACATATGAGTATGAGAAGGAGGTAATTAAAGGGACGTCTGTAATTTAGAAGATAAGAAAGGAAAACATTTTTATTTCCTACAAAAAAAAAATCAATATGAAAATCAACACTAGATATTAGTTATTAGATATTATCAACATATTAGTTATCAAGGCATCATTTATGTACACAGCACTATGATTAGGAGTTATGATCCCACTCAGTCCAAGACTCTGTTAATTAACAAACTTTGAATAGAATCTGAAAGTGCGCAGGATAGAATAAAAGCACCCTACTTGAACCAAGTGATGCACTGTTCAGCAGAGAACACAAACGAAATCCTATTGACTGGCGCGATCTCTGTCGTCAAGATCAAGGTTTAGTTTGGATAAAAACGCTCTATGCATGGGCGAAATTTAGGCTAACATTATTGACAAGATGTGCTGTAATTTGCGGGGTTCAAGATGGAGGTAAATATAACATAATGTTTCAGCCAACTACGAACAAATCAGTCAAAATCACAAGAACCAGAAAGACCTAGATTAGATGAACTAGTCACTAGTATGACTATGTGACTATGTATAGTCAGTCTAGTTTCTCTAGATCTAGATCTATATCTAAAAGTGTAAATCTCTAGATCTAGCATACTAGTCAATCTAATATGCCCTTTTCTAATATTGTAATAATATTTGGTGTATAAACAGTAGGAACTATTAGCTAAAGTCAGTAAAGTCTGACGTTGTAACCCACGCAACTATGGGGTTCAAAGGAAAATAGTCTATATACTTTGGAATCAGCAGCGTCGCAGGATCTTCCCGACTGTTGCAATATGTTCGATTACCTACCTAAAGGTCACGAGATGTATTTTTACAACCATTTTTTTTTAAATTCCATCCCATTACTCTGGTTAGCTTTAACATCAGGCATTATTAGGCAGAGCTCTCCTGTGTTCAAACCTTCCAATTATAATTATTATTATTCAAATCTTTCCTGTTTCGTGGATCATACCTCATTCCCTAGGCTTCAATTTGTATTCTTTGACCACGATTATCGCCTCAAAGTACAAGCCGGTTGTGTGAAAAAAAAAAACAAAGGACAAACTCAAATCATTTCATGAATAGCTTGTTTCAGTATAAGACAAACTATTTTTCATATTATCTTATCCTGTCTTTTCATTGGACACTAAAAAAAACTGTGCTTTTACTGCAGCTGATATTTAACTATTAAGTATTTTAAAAAATTTGACAATGACTTTCTATTTCATTGTTTATTGCTACAAACAGAACACACAATGTCTAAACTTAATTCTGTGGACACAAAAAAAAATTTTCTGCAAGTAACACGTTACTTCTAAGCTAAGCCAATTTGAAGATCTAGATCCCATTGTCCTCCATGTAAAAAATAATTACTTATAACAATCTATCTCATATCTGTTCTGTCCCTTGACATTCATATAGAGGTGCTGTGACAGTTCGTGTAACAAAGTCCTTCCACTTTTCCTGGTCAGCAGCTGTTCTTAGTAGGATATCAAGAGAGGCCGGTCCATTCTTTTACGTTGTCCAGCCAACTTTTCTTTGAGTGACCCTTTCTTTGCACTCCCTCCACTGTACCTTGAAGAATGACTTTACTTTAGACAGTGAGGCATGTCTTACAATATGACCAAAACAGGTCTCATGAGTATCCCACGGCCTTTGCAAGTGACCTCCAGCTGTCCGTTCCGAAGCCGCCTGCAACCAGATGATCTCTTCTATGTCAGTCAGTCTTTTCTATGCTGGTCTTTAAGGTGTTTCCGTGGGGCACCCTTCAGTTTATTAAAAGACTGCTTTGAGCATACGTTCGTCCCTCATACGGGATGCGTGCCCTGCCCAGCGTAACTGTCGCGCCATAAGAAGTCCCTCTATACTGTCCATACCTGTGTTCGCAAGGACATCGATGTTTGTAGTGCGGTCTTGCCACCGTATGTCTATGATGGAACGCAAGCATCTTTTGTGAAAGCGTTTAAACTTTAAACAGTCTTTGTTGCATTCATACCCGCCCCTTCATACCCCCTCCTTCTTGTAACAAATCGTAACAAATTTGACCCTCTTGGCCGTTACGTAATATCCGAAAGTTCCCTACAAGTATTTTTACAATAACGAACGTCTTTCCACATTTTATTTACATTTTTATCGAAAATAACGAAGTTCCGTCATTAAACATTTAGGTTTTTCTTGATCCTTAGTTTGGTGGCTTTATTTAGTCTAATCTCAGAGGTAAAGTTATCAACGGAAAGAATATTTAGTATCCTCTTAGTCTTTCTCTCAGGGAAGCTATTAGATATTGTCTGACTGCTAGATGTCTTCATCTCGACTTGACTTAGATCATTTGTCGCTTTATTCAAAAGATTTCCCAACGGTTTCTGCTGAGTGCGCTTAATTTCCTTTGCTGTGATACTAGGAAAGACTAAGCTATGTTTTACTGGGTTTAAATCTTTCCATTGTTTTGTGTCATCCCTGTAGTTTCCTTTGATGATAGGAAACCGTAGCTCTGATTCCAATGTCGACATCTGAAAAAATGTTTTCTTGGAAGACAAAGTATCGTCAGACGCAACTTCCTGGTCGTGTGCAAAAGCAGGCGGGAAGTGATTGTGTTTAGGAAACGAAACTAAACTTTTTGAATCGCACTGAAGAGTTTGTTGATCTTTCGAAGGTTCCGGAATAACATCCAAAGAGTCGTCGAGTACATTCGGAATTCCTTTGAGTTCATTGACAGGATTGAAGAATTTATTCCCCTTGAATTGTTTTAATTGTTCCATCATACGAACTGAAGGTGGAACAATGGAACGTTTTGAAAATTGTTGAAGTAATCTGGAGGGGGAAATAGATCAATTTAAATTATTCCATTCAACAACACACTATGTAAAGAGTTGAAAAGTAATTGGCTGAGATTTTCAAACCATTTCACATATTTTTTAAAACTTGGAATAGAAAACAAATGTATTAGTTTCTGAGTACAGAGCTTTAAATAAAGTTTAGCGCATATATAGTTACCTTCGTTTCTCACGCATGAAAATGCAGGCAGAATGTTTCTCTTGCAGGCTGACCTCGTTCAAATACGTTCCAAGCTTCATTTGAATCACTCTATTTTTTCTATAGGCTTGTTGCTCGTTTTTTGTCCCAGCAATCTGGGCGGACACTTGCTTGTAGTCCTCCTCTCGAGGTTTCCAAACCAGCAGCATAGTGTCAGCCGATCCCGGACGCTGTACAGTATCGGACATGGTTAGAGTTGACCCGATTCTATTGACATAAAAAAACGGTTACATTATATGAGCCGCATTATGCCCAATACGATTTTATATTATTTTAATCTAGTAGTAAAAAAAGTAAAGTTCCCCTTTCAGACCTTGCAATGTATAGGGCAAATGTTGTAAAGGTCATCTGTTTATGTGGCTACGGTTAACGATGGGTGTCATGTGGCCAGCAAAACGACCAACCGCCTTTACTTTTATCCAACTAATGTCAGGTACCCATTAGAGGCGCCCAAAGATCCAAGTCTTCACCAGGATTCTAACCCGGGACCCCCCCCCCCCCCCCCGGATCAGAAGCTAAGCGCTTTACCGCTCAGCCTTCGAGTTTTAATCTAGTCTCAACATTAAATTAATATTACCTAACAACATCTAAAGAGTGTCTATTAGTATGTATGTTCATTTTCTCCTGCATTGTGGTGACAATCAAAGTCTCACTATCTCGTTCAAGTGGTTTCTACTTACTTTCCTGTCACTGTGACTGAACACGTGACTTCCTTTCTTTGGGTGGGGAGAAGACTGGACCAATGATGAAAATACGAGCGCATTGAAAATTCTATTTCCTTTAGATCCTGATTACGTAGAAATGATCTATTGGTCTATTTCCTTTAGATCCTGATTACGTAGAAATGATCTATTGGTCTATTTCCTTTAGATCCTGATTACGTAGAAATGATCTATTGGTCTATTTCCTTTAGATCCTGATTACGTAGAAATGATCTATTGGTCTATTTCCTTTAGATCCTGATCACGTAGAAATGATCTATTGGTCTATTTCCTTTAGATCCTGATCACGTAGAAATGATCTATTGGTCTATTTCCATATAACTTTCGATAGTACTCTTTCAACAGGCACTTTTATAACTTTTGAATATTTCCCAAAATAAATATGGAACTTAGTAACTTTTAAAGGTAGAAGTCAGATATAATGATCAGTTCTACACAATTTGTTTAGTGTAGAACTTGGAGGAAGAGGACGAATATATATATATATATATATAAAATTTGCTTCACCAGTCCTTAAGTCTCTATGGACTTTGTACATTTTAGAAGATTTCTCTTCTTAAAAAACAACGTTATGACTAGTTTTAATCATTTAATGGGCTTTAATTTTACTAACAACTCCTTCCTTTTTTACTCTGTATATTTTATTGGCCACATTTCCAACTTATAGTTATTTCTAAATTAAAAAGTAAAGTTCCCATTTCATACGGTCTATAGGACAGGAGATGTAAAGATCATCTGTTTCTGTGACCCACGTTTTACGAGGGTTTCATGTGGCCAGCACAACGACCTATCGCCTTTACTTTTCCACAATTAAGGTCGGGAAACCGATTAGAATTTGGTGGCAGAGGCGCCCTAAAGATCCCGAAATTAAAAATCCCAGTTATCACCAGGATTCGAACCTGGGACCCCCAGTTCGGAAATAAATCGGTTTACCACTCATCTACCGCACCTTCTATGTCTGAAGTAAATGTAGTACTATACGTCAGCTAATTTTGAGAAAAAAAAAACGTACCTAGGAGGAACACAGACACAAGTCTAAGGCTAGATATTCCTGTATCCTACTGATCTAACGAACGAAGGTTGAACCATTTATCGACCGTAAAAGATTACATCACAATAAATCCAAGCCCAGCCACAAGTGGGAACAAGTACGTTCCGGCCAGCGTGACCTAGGGCTTCTCGTGGGGCTACCCAATGGGAGACTCAAAGATATTAAGTTACCTGATGTCAATAACAAAAACGATGTGATCAACACTCGAGGAGGAAATATTAAAAACCTTTCTTGAATCCACTCCTTGCCCTCCCCCTACCCCACACTTGTATCAACACTAGTATCAGGGCCAGAATTTGTTTAGCCTAGGCCCGGGGTCAGGTTTATTTGGGAGTGTATCAGTGCACCATCAGGATACATCCGAAAAATGTATCCATATTGTTTGTTTTGTTCTACGAAAAACTATTTAAGACAATTGTATATGCACGACTTAACACCTTTATCTGACAGTTCTAAACAAATGCCGTTACTGCTCAAGTTTATTTCTTAGGATTTATCACAATCATCTTTTTAATCGGAAACATAATTAGCAGCTACCGTTTCAATTTTATTCAAGACACTCAGATTTCTGTTTTATACTCTTGTTCTTCTGTTTTTAGAGTTGTCATTAATTTCTAATGATACACGAGGCGTGAGATGACTAGTAATGTGTCTGAGATGACTAGTAATATGTCTGAGATGACTAGTAATATGTCTGAGATGGTTAGTAGTATGTCTGAGATGACTAGTAATATGTCTGAGATGACTAGTAATATGTCTGAGATGACTAGTAATAAGTCTGAGATGGTTAGTAATATGTCTGAGAGTACTAGTAATAAGTCGGAGATGACTAGTAATATGTCGGAGATGACTAGTAATATGTCTGAGATGACTAGTAATATGTCTGAGATGACTAGTAATATGTCTGAGATGGCTAATATGTCTGAGACGACTAGTAATATGTCTGAGATGACTAGTAATATGTCTGAGATGACTAGTAATATGTCTGAGATGACTAGTAATATGTCTGAGATGACTAGTAATATGGCTGAGATGACTAGTAATATGTCTGAGATGACTAGTAATATGTCTGAGATGACTAGTAATATGTCTGAGATGACTAGTAATATGTCTGAGATGACTAGTAATATGTCTGAGATGACTAATATGTCTGAGAGTACTAGTAATATGTCTGAGATGACTAGTAATATGTCTAATATGACTAGTAAAATTTCTGAGATGACTAGTAATATGTCTGAGATGACTAGTAATATGTCTGAGAGTACTAGTAATAAGTCGGAGATGACTAGTAATATGTCGGAGATGACTAGTAATATGTCTGAGATGACTAGTAATATGTCTGAGATGACTAGTAATATGTCTGAGATGACTAGTAATATGTCTGAGATGGCTAATATGTCTGAGACGACTAGTAATATGTCTGAGATGACTAGTAATATGTCTGAGATGACTAGTAATATGTCTGAGATGACTAGTAATATGTCTGAGATGACTAGTAATATGTCTGAGATGACTAGTAATATGTCTGAGATGACTAGTAATATGTCTGAGATGACTAGTAATATGTCTGAGATGACTAGTAATATGGCTGAGATGACTAGTAATATGTCTGAGATGACTAGTAATGTGTCTGAGATGACTAGTAATATGTCTGAGATGACTAGTAATATGTCTGAGATTACTAGTAATATGTCTGAGATGACTAGTAATATGTCTGAGATGACTAGTAATATGTCTGAGATGACTAGTAATATGTCTGAGATGACTAATATGTCTGAGATGAATTGCATAATGGTTTTCTTTTGGCTTATAAAATATTTCAATAGAAGACTAGAATGTTTCCATATAGGTCATTACAACTTTGTCCAAACCTCCTGAAGGTCGGAATGGGAAGGAAGCGTGCTGGTTATTGACCTCGGTATCTGGAGTTCACACAAAAGTAAGTTAGTAACGTAAATGGCCATAAATTACTGATTAAGTACTACATTGAAAGAGAGGCAGTTAAAGTCTCTGTCATGTATTGGCGCGTTACATTTGTAAAAGTAGTCATCCATTGCTCTATCAATGAACAAGTAACGGAAAAGTGTTCGAACTATTGCTGTACCTCTCATGTGAAGCTGGAATTATGTCTCAATGAGAACAGACACTATAATCACTACACAAATGAATAAACATAGAAGAAACGATTTTGAACCGAGACCTGCTTATCCTAATCCATAACATTATGTGTTAGAGAGACAGAGAGAGAGAGAGAGAGAGAGAGAGAGTGAGAGAGAGAGAGATACGAACAGACATACAGAGAGGAAGGCTTAGAAAGAAAGGTTGAGATAGAGATAGAGAGAGAAAAAAAGAAATTGAAAGAAAAGAGAGAGGTTAAAAGATGCTCATAAAGATAAAAAGACTGAGAGTAACAAAGATTGAAAGTAAGTTAAGGGAAGAGAGAGAGAGAGAGAGAGAGAGATTGAAACGTTGAGAGAGGTTATGAAACATATTGTGAGAATGTTATATAGAAAAAGAGAGAGAGAGGGAGAGAGTCAGAGAGAAAATGCAGGGGCCACTCAAGAAGTCAAGCCCTCCAGGCCTCCACATCGCTAGCTACACCACTGATTCTAAATTGGTGCAATATGTTTTTTTTTTGTTTTATTATTTTGTTATATCAACGTGAATGAAACTGTTTGAACATCAGTGTTTAAGCGACCGCCCTAACCAAAGAAAAACTTTAAACCGGCGCTGGACTGCTGAACAATTAACGGCTACATTACTTTGGTCTCACATGACAGTCTGAAGTGGAGCTCTCGTGTTCCTGTGGTCAGCTCTGTTGACCATTGTATTCCCAGTTTATGCTTACAAGTACGATAGTGCCCTTGAACTGCTCTAAGGACCAAATGAAAAGGTTTTAATTTATGCAAATTTCTTTTTGTCTCCGGTATCAAAATAATCAAAATCATGACAACCTAATTTTAAATGATCGGCTATTCATTTTTTACTGTCCTTTGCTGCCAGTAATGATGGGCGCTATATAACCTTTGCATAATTGATGAGGCCCATACTATCCACGCGATGCAGGGTATTGTTTGATAAGATCTGGGTATTTCCCAAAACTACTATTTTTGCTTTCTCCTTGTTAGTTTCACATTTCGCTCAATAGAGTCTGACATTGACAGGCTTTAGCGGATTTATTTGTTTTTAAAAAGAAATGCTTAGAAAGCTAAACTTTTAAATGATGAAAGATACAAAAATAACAAAAAATATCAATTAGAATACAACAAATACTATATAGTTATGAGCAACAAATATCAATCGATTAACATATTCATATGAATTCGAATCCAATAAAAACTATGTAATTATGAAAATTGAATATAAATAAAGATATTGGACATCGCTGTTTGCATGTTTGATTTATAAACTATAACCCTAATAGTATTTGTCAAGCTCATACTTTTAATGGAGAGGGGGGGGTGGGGCAACTAATAGTCTTGAATGTATTGCACTTTACAAAAGTAATTATCGAGTTGAGTATTGAAATACTTCGCCCAAAAGTGGGGAAATAAATAATAAAAGGTATTAAGATTAATATTCCAGAAAAAAAAATGGAAATTGAAAGACGGCTATTGTGTATTCTGTGTTTGATGTCGTATATGTATGCAACGTGAATATCAAATAGAAGCTCTTTTATTATGCTAACAGCTCAGATGGAGGGAAGGTTTTCAAATTTGTAATGAAGTATGGACGGTGTCTTTACAATGGCAGCATCAAATAACGAAGCATTGTTGTTGCCCTTGTCATTAACATCAATAAAAAGTTTCTACCTTGTTTTTTTTTAAAATTCCATTTTTTTCTTTCTCTGTTTTTCTATTCTTTTTTGGCTCTTATTGTTTGTGTTTGTTTTTACAAAGGTTATCTCAACTCACTTTGTCTGTCTGTACAATTAATCAGTTAATTAATCAATTATTAGTAAAACATTTTTTTTTTGGAATAGAAAGTGGTAAATAAATGCTACTTATTGAGAGATGGAGCTGTATATGTGGAATTATTTCCCTTACTAAATTTTGTACACGTTTTTCCTCCTACATCTCATCCTCGGAGTTGAAATTTTGCATGATTATTCATAGTCAATGACACTATCAATAATAATAATAAAAAAAAACCAATTAGTCAATTTATTTGTTTTCATTAATTAATTTGGTTTTAAAAAGGCGAAGAAAATTCAGGATTGTTAATTGTGCGGTGTGGTGCGGGTTGGGGGGGGGGAGGGGAGAGGTGATACAAGAATTCATGGGCTAAAAGTAGGTTGGCTTTTGTGATTGGGTACTACCAGGGAGCATTTTGTCATATTTTAGTACCGCGGTGGCTGAGTGGTTAAATGCTTGGCTTCCGAACCCGGGGTCGTGGGTTCAAATCTCGGTAAAGAATGAAATTTTGTATTCCGGGATTTTAGGGGGGCCCCTGGGTCCACTTAACTCTAATAGGTACCTGACTTAAGTTGGGGAAGTAAAGGCGGTTGGTTGTCGTGCTAACCACATATCACCCTGCTCGTTAACCGTTAACCGAAGAAGCAGATGACCTTAACATCATCTGCCCCTATAGATCTCAAGGTCTGAAAGGGAAACTTTACTTTACTTAATTTCATTAAATTAGTTTTTTTTATCTGTGTCATTTTTTTTCTTTGTAGGTCTTAAGATTGGATAGTCTTCAAGATGGCATTTGTATAAGACCAGTAGAGATTCAAACAGTAAAGCTAGTCTGACTAATCAAATTACCAGAACTATGACAAGCAAGCAGAAGCACAGTGATGCAGCTGACACAAACTTACCTGAGGAGCCCCAATCTGATTACCACTTCAGGGGACTAATGAGGTGGTCAAACATGACCCCTTGCTTTGGTCAATTTTGCGGTGAGTCATCCTTCATAGGACGAATAACACGATTAGTCTCACCTTTGAAAAATCAAACCTGCCTGGGCAACAATTATAACGATTCCCATTCATCCAGACAAAAGTCCACCAACAAGTGCCCCATTATTTTATCACCTTGGCGAGCCAAAAAGCTGTGGAAACTAATGCTAGCTAAAAGCCGCTTCGTCCACAGCTTTGCAAGCGCCCAAGAAAAGGGCTTCAGTTCCGAGTGCTCGCCCGCAGTTTTGGACATGTTTCCTCTGAGGTCGCTCGTCTCTCGCTGGGAGCACTTCATGAAGAACCTCTTCACCGTCACGCGGTTCAAATACGTGTACCCAATCATGTGGGGTCAGGACGAGGCGTTGCAAAAGCCTGCCCATGCCAGCAAGTCCAAAGAAATTGAGAAAAAAGATCAATCCAAGGGTAAGCCCAAAGCGCGAGATTCAGATCAGCCAAAGAAGATTGATCAGGAAAGGCCGACACGCAACATAACCAAGCAGAAACCAAAAGCACAAGGTCGAAGAGAGAGATCGGAGTCTGGCAGCAGTGACAGAGCATCAAGCTTCAGCTCCACGGTAAGTGACTATTCTAGAAAAAAGTGGACAAGCCCTAAACGTGTCAGCAAGAGAGCCTCTGACCGTCCAAGTCACACGTATAGGAAAAGACCTCGCCGAGTAAAAGAAGTCAGAAGGAGAAGGTCGAGACCCAGGTCCAGGTCGAGAAAGAAAGCCAAGAAGAGAGTCAGCAGAAGAAAGAAGCCAGCGCAAAGAAAACGTCCAAGGGCGAGCAAGAAAAAGGCTTCACGGGGTAGAAAAAGAAAAACCAAATCCAAGAGGCGTTAAACTCTGCCAGTCATGTTTGCTTCCACAACAGTGTTTCATTAAATCCATAACGCCATGATTTCTGTTTTCACACTATTTTCTTTTATTTTAATTTAGTTTTTTAATAATTTTTTATCAGTCTTAGAAGAGTTTGTAGCGTTTACTCAAATACTAATACTAAGTTTAAACTTTCTTAGAAATGACAAAGATTCTTTTTCTTGGGGGAGGGGGGATTTGAAAGACGCTTTAAAGATCCTCCACTGATGAGAAATTTCTATTGAGCTCAATTAATAAAAAAAAAATGCCGAACACACTAACAAAGAACGCATCAAAACAAAACTCTTAGTTATAATACTATTCAAAAAATGTCTTTAAAAGATTTAAAAAAGAACCCAACTCTTTTAGATATTTTACAAACAGGGGCGGACTGGCTATATGGGCAAACGGGCAAATGCCCGGTGGGCCGGTACCAAATGGGCCGGTCTGATTGCGACCAAAGAAAAATGTTTTTTTTTCAATGCAGACAACTTAAAAAAAAAAAGTGACAGCAGAGAGACACGGATGCCCAAACACTTTTTTTTTTTAAATTTATTTATTACACTTAATTTTGTTTGAAATTCAACAAGAATATCAAAAAAATGTACGCTATACACTGTAGCCTACATATTATCATTTGCAAAACGCAAGACCGTATTTTTTGCTGTGCACGAGCGGCATTAACTTCAACACTTCTTTGATGTCTTCGAGGTTGTGTTTGGCCTGATCATTTTGCTGGTCGGCATGTACGTTTGATGGCACTTTCTTTTGTTTTTGCGCCTTCCCTCCCCCGTCTTTTGATGGTTCCATTGTTAGTTAACGAAAAAGAGGGATGAGAGAGGTTAAGCTAGAAAACATTGATATAACGGAGAAAAAAATTGGGGCGACAATTAGCTCTTTAACGGATACAATGGATACCAGCACATATATAGAACTAGAAGGAAATGAGAAGGCTGACACACTCGCCAAGAGTGGGAGAACATTTTCACATTTAAATTGCACTCTATCCAGAAGAAATGAAGAAACTACTAGTAAATAAATTAAATGAGAAATGAACAAGCTCTCATCCGAATCACAAGAAAGATGATGCCTATTATAAACTCTAATCTTACGACTCAGGACCGGACACAACAGAATGAGACATGTCCTTCAAAACTGTTCTCTTTCCCATGAGGCTCGTACAATACACTGGCCCCAAAATACCGCAATAGAAAGAAAACTATATGGAGAGGTCCCTGATTTGGAAACCACTTCGCAGTTCATCTCATATATTGGTCTATACGTCTGAACGTTCCAACATAAATATGAGAACGAGGAAGAAGAAGAAGCTCTTCAACACTAGGCCCCTACTTAATAGGAATTAACTTTAACACACACACAGCCGCAAAATTGCAAGCCACCCAACTTATTCACAGCTCAATATGAGATTTATACAGAAAAAGTAAGTTTCCTTTTTGTTTATTTTTAATAACATCGATCTAAAAATACTACACTAAAGGCTTACAAAAAAAATTATTTAATTAAAAAAAAAAGACAAATCTAGATCTAAATCATTTCAATTTTACTATTATAATTAATGGCAAACTTATGCTTAGTATGAAGTCATTGATAATTTATAGGCTTACAGCGCTGTCCCATCCGATATATAATGAAAGGATCCACATATCCACATATAGAAGCTAATTCGGTTCGGCTTCTCTACTCACTTAAAAAGTTTGACAACACTTTCTAATCTATCAATAGAGATTTATGCTTAATTTGAAAACTTACATACTGTATTGGTAGACTTTGTTATAGTTATAGGCTACTCATTAATGCAGCACAGAAAGTGACAGATGTATCACCAAAGATCTATCTAGGATGAACATAATGACTCTCTGTACGACAACTTATCGAACGTTAATATTCATGTAGGCAGAGAGTACTGTAGACACCAAGCGACTAGGTAAACGTGAACATTCACCGGGGAAAGGTAAACGTGAACATTCACCGGTGAAAGGTAAACGTGAGCATTCACCGGTGAAAAGTCGACATTCTCCGATTTCGGTGTTCTACGGTTACATCCTCACGGACAAAAAAAAAGGTTATGCTTTTACAATAAGAATTTTAAAAACAAACAAACAATAAACTTTTTTTTCTTGGCCAGTC
This sequence comes from Biomphalaria glabrata, assembly GCF_947242115.1. Taxonomy (NCBI): domain Eukaryota; kingdom Metazoa; phylum Mollusca; class Gastropoda; family Planorbidae; genus Biomphalaria; species Biomphalaria glabrata. The sequence goes on along the minus strand of NC_074723.1, from coordinate 16,934,730 downwards.
TATGGTATATGTATATCTTCCCTGGCCTATAGTGCGCACTAAATGAATAACAATTGGGTTGGGCAGAAAAAAAATGTAATGTTAATTTGAAGCATTCTAGTTTCATGAACGTTTTCTCGGAGGTTCTCGTGAATCTAGTTGAGTCCAAACATAAACTACAACGACATGCATCAATTATACGTAGACAGAGTCCAGTTTCAGACAGGCCATGCACTTGCACGCAAAACACGTCCACAACTTAGGGTTCCACGCTCGAGTCAATATAACATCCTAGGCCCGTTATTTGAACAGACAGACAGGTAGAAGACAGACAGACAGACAGGTAGAAGACAAAAAGACAGGTAGAAGACAGACAGACATATAGGTAGAAGAAGACAGACAGGTAGGTAGAAGAAGACAGGTAGAAGAAGACAGATTGACAGAAGATAGACAGAAGACAGACATGTAGAAGGCAGACAGTAGAAGACACAGACAGACAGTTAGAAGACAGACAGGTAGAAATCAAATAGACAGACAGGCAGAAGACAGATAGTTAAAGACACAGACAGACAGATAGGTAGAAGACAGACACGTAGAAGACAGACATGTAGGTAGAAGAAGACACACAGACGATGGACAGATAGACAGACAGATAGAAAACATACAGACGATAGACTAACAGACAGATAGAAAGACAGACAGACAGACAGACAGAAGACCTACAGACCATGGACTGACAGATTGAAGACATACAGACGATGGACTGACAGACAGATAGTAAGACAGACAGACCGAACACTAGGCTCACAATCACTAGGTCCATAATACTGAACAATTCTAGCACGCATTCCAGGACACGAGAATACGCAATGGATGTAAATAATTTCTCTTTTGAACGTTTTCTCGGAGGTTCTCGCGAATCTATTTGAGTCCAAACATTGATGTAAAGTGTAAGGGGGACGGGCAACACTGACATTCACCACCCGTATACTACAACGACATCTCTCAATTATACGTAGCAATCATAAGACAAAACAGAGTCCAGTTTCAGACAGCGCAGACGCATGGACCTCAAACAAATCCACAACAAAATTATTCAGACTTAGGGCAGATAGAATTTTAGGACAGTGAAGAAAGAAAAAAAAACCGACGGTAGACACAAGTGATGACCAGACAGACAAATAAATGACAGACAGACAGACAAAACACGTCCACAACTTAGGGTTCCACGCATGCGTTAATACAACATCCTAGGCTCGTTATTTGAACAGACAGACAGGTAGAAGACAGACAGACAGACAGTTAGAAGAAGACAGACTGACAGAAGACAGACAGAAAACAGTTAGACAGGTACAAGACATATAGGTAGAAGACAGACAGACATATAGGTAGAAGACAGACAGATAGGTAGAAGACAGACAGGTAGAAGAAGACAGACTGACAGAAGACAGATAGACAGGTAGAAGACAGACAGGTAGAAGACAGACATGTAGGTAGAAGACAGACAGGTAGAAGACAGACAGTAGAAGACAGACAGTAGAAGACAGACGTGTAGGTAGAAGACAGACAGGTAGAAGACACAGACAGACAGGTAGAAGACAGACAGGCAGAAGACAGATAGTTAAAAACACAATCAGACAGATAGGGATAAGACAGACATGTAGAAGACAGACATGTTGGTAGAAGACAGACATGTAGAAGACAGACAGTTAAAAACACAAACAGACAGATAGGGATAAGACAGACATGTAGAAGACAGACATGTAGGTAGAAGACAGACAGGTAGAAGACACAGACAGACAGGTAGAAGACAGACAGGCAGAAGACAGATAGTTAAAAACACAATCAGACAGATAGGGATAAGACAGACATGTAGAAGACAGACATGTAGGTAGAAGACAGACAGTAGAAGACACAGACAGACAGACAGGTGGAAAACAGACAGACAGATAGAAGACAGATGGACAGGTAGAAGACAGATAGAAGACAGACAGACTGAACACTAGGCTCATAATCACTAGGTCCCCACTACTGAACAATTCTAGCACGCACTCCAGGACACAGAATACGCAACGGACGTGAATAACTTCTCTTTTAACGGAGCGTCTGTGATTCATAAGATTTAGAAGACCGAAGACAAATTATTGAATTAAAGAAAGACATCTAGATCTAAATCATTTTTTACTATAATAATTAATGACGAACTTATGCTAAGTATGCTTAGTATGAAGTCATTAATGATGGAAATTCTTATAATAATTATAATAATTTATAGGCTTATAGCGCTGTCACATCCAATATTTAATGAAAGGAGATTTATATTTTCAATAATTGGTCATGATATATTCATTAACAATTCGCGTTTTTTGAGAATGTACTTGTAAATGCCTCTCTAACCGTTCTGCATTTTCTCCTTTTAATGGAATGGGTTGCCTGAGTCAGCCATGAAAACGAATGACTTTGCATATTTAAAGTCACAAATCAACATGCATGACTAGACTGACACATGAAATGCGTAGGACGTAATTATCTTATTTTTGAAAAAAAAAAAAAAAAAAAACGTCTGTAATCTATAAGTACTACCAAAAAAGTGTCCAACTCATTAAGGCTGCTGGCTGCTATTGTTTATAGTTTTCGACTACATGCATATATAAATAAAACATCAAATACATGATTTAATCCTACGCAAGTATACATTCCAGTTTTCGGTGCGTTATAAAACTGTATATATTTTGAAGAGAATTAGGCTTACACCTATAATATGACACATGGGCGTAGCCGGGAGGAGGGGGGGGGGTTCAAATTATCACTTGCCTCAGACCTCATAGTCTGAAAAGGAAACTTTACTTAATGCCCCAGTGCAGCCAACTTAAGTAAACTACAGTCACCGAATTTCCTAAGCGTAGCCAAAAAGGGTTTTGTGGTTACCCTCCCCCCTCCAATACAAAAACTAAAGCAAAACTATAGTTACCATTTTCTACCAGTCGCTGGACTCCATTTATTAAGTGCAGTGAATAGCAGATTTGGTTTGAGATTTTTTTGCGGAAGAGTAGCAAGCTAATTGCACTGTAGATAGGCTACCTCAGAATATGCATTTTTTTAAAGCTTAAAATAACGGAAATAATACTTGGATGTGGGGCGAAGCCTCGGACCCAGCTGGTGTAGCTCACAGCTCTCCCCAAGACTCCCTAGCTGTTCTTGGTGGTGGGTACTGTCTTTCCACTAATTAAAAGAAGAACCTACTCTAGGCTAAACAGAAACGCCCGAAAGAATGAAAAGTCGGAATGTAATGAAGATTAATTACATACATATACATTGTAGAGGGGGGTAGAAAAAATCCCCCCCCCACCGAAAAACGCCCATGATATGACGCCATTCATTTGTAGGCCGGTTTATATGGTAATGCCCGGGCCGATTTCGATACCCTGTCAGCCCCTGTTTACAAATGTAATTACTTCTTACAGAACAGAGGTTTGTAAATGTATTTTATCAGTATCTAAAACGCTAATTAGAAAGGTATACGGTGTGGTTTATATTTATTACATTGAAATTTGATCCTATCTCTCTAGAGTACTGTTTACGTGGTGTTGTCATGTTAATTCTAAGAAGAAATTTAGGTAGGAAAAAGCTAACATCTCTCTGTCTCTCTCTCTCTCTGTCTCTCTCTCTCTCTGTCTCTCTCTCTGTCTGCCTGTCTCTCTCTCTATCGCTCGCTCTCTCTCTTTCTCTCTCATCATAATTACTTAAAAGCCGAATATATTAAATGTAAATTACACAATAACGTTTCTAATTTTTAGCGGCCCCCGTAAGGGGAAAAAGCCGCTATTAGGTTTGTGCAAAATGTCCGTCTGTCCGTCTGTCCGTCTGTCACACTCAGATCTCGAAAACTAGAAGAGATATGAAAAATATTATTTCATCATTAAATGCGGCTTGAAAAGTTTAGGTGCAACGGCTACTTTTGGTTTTCTAAAAGCAAACCGTTTAATTTATAAAATTAATTATGCAAGCGATTTTTTCATAAAAATACACCAATTGTAAAACAATTACGTAAATGTAAGGGAGGCAATGTTACAATATGCTAACAAAGATAGACAATTTTTTTGTATTTTCAGTATCACTAAGTCAAATATATTTTTAAAATGTACAGGAAATGTTTACAACAAATATAAATAATAGTTAAAGATGTTTTTTCTGGTCAACTAGCTGCTAAAATTAAAAGAAAACATTTCCGTTTGTTTATAAAGGCTAATAATGCACTTTGTATGTAAATATCACGCACATTTTTTTAAATGGACTTTTTATGCAGCGATTTTCGTGCAGTAGCGTAACGTCGCAATATGATCAGGTGCTAAAACAATTCCTTAAACTTTTTTAAAAAATCAGATTTTATTTATTTTTTGTTTTAGTGCCCCCATCCGAATAAAAGAAGATTATTTTTGTGCGTTTTGTCTGTTGGTCGGTCTGTCCGTCACGATTAGATTAAAAAAATAGAACTCTAAAAGCTATTGAAAATCTGATTTACCCTTTAATGTTCCTCCCGTAACATCTCAATAGTTTTAAGTATCTAAAAATTGATTGTTACGGATTTTTTTGTGCAAAACTAATCAACCCAAACAAATGCTTGTTTGTTCTTCTAAGTTATATTACATTCCATTTCCATGCTTAAACGTTGCAAAAACACATTATCAATAATATGTTGTTCCGTTTTTTATGTAAATAGCATATTAATGCTAAATCAAAATCTCTATACTGACTTATATTTCATTAAGTGTAAAAATGTTCCGGATATTGTTTTATAAAACATGAATTATGCCTAATGATTGTTTGAAATCGCTTAATTTACTAATATTACACTTATATTAATTGACAATGCGTCACTATAATTTGGTTATCAATATCAAATTGTTCCGTATTTTCATCTTTAAACAAATTTAAAAATATCGACAATAGGTTGTTCAGGGCTTAAAAAAAAGTAATTTACTAGAATTGATTACTGAAAATTACTTTTTAGACATTTAATTTTCTTGCTGAAACATAACATAGAAGTTTTGTAATCGATAAAGAAAGTTCCGGATTTTGTTTCTAACAAATCGTCGCCAGAAATTTCCGAATTTATTTAAAAATCTACTAACGCCAAATATTGTTTGAACTCCCTCTTCTAATTAATAAACAAATAATCTTCTCATTTACGAAATAATGTTTTTACGGATTTTTATGAAAAATATTTTAACTCACTACTCTCTTACAGTACATTTAACTTTCTACCTAAAACATTAAAAAATCTAATTATCGTTAATATTATGTTCCGATTTTTAAGGAAAACAGAATCCAAACACCAAAGTAAGGTATGAAAATCTCTCCACATGGCTGTAGTACATCTAATTTTTATACGAGACCATCCAAAAAATTTAATTAACGGTATTACATTTATCTGAAAATCTCTTTTTCTTTTACTATTTATACAAACATCCGGAACAATCTATTATATAAACTTTTCAATTGTGTTCATACTTAAAAATTATTGCGATGTTTTGAAACGTAAAATAAAGGTTAATCAATTTTTAATAACTTTTAATTGTTGTTTTTTTTTTAATATCAAGATGACGGACAGACCGACTGACAGACAAAACGCAAAAACAATGCGGCTTTGATCCTCTTTAAATAAATTCTATTAGAACTCAGTGCACCAATGTCTATGAACCCTCGTTAAATATCTCGTGTAAATAAAGACATTTTTTTATGGTACCGGTACTAGCCTATTGTGAGGTAATGGAATTTTTTTCTTTGACGTCATATGAATGGATTCTTTAAATGTAATGTTAAAAGAACGCACTCGGTGCACCAAAGTCTATGAACACTCGATAAATGGCTCGTAATGATGAAGGCGATTTTTATTCTAGCTAGGCCGTGTGACGTAGTGTTTTTTTTTTCCTTTGACGTCATATGGAATGAATTCTTTAAATGAAATGCTTAAAGAACGCACTCGGTGCACCAAAGTCTATGAACACTCGAGAAATGGCTCGTATCGATGAAGGCGATTTTTAGTCTAGCTAGGCCGTGTGACGTAGTGTGTTTTTTCCCTCTGACGTTATATGGAATTAATTCTTCAAATAAAATGAAAAAAGAACTCGGTATAGTAATGTTTATTAAGCCTCGTTATGTGACTCGCGTTTAAAAAAGGAATGATATCTTGATTTTGATCTAATCTAGATTTTTTAAACTAGATCTAGATTTTTATTACAGTATATCTAGATCTGGATTTATATTTTAATTAAAATTATTTTAGAGTCTAGATCTAGAATTTCTAGATCTAGTTTAGACTAAAATAGACTAGATTAAGATGTAGAATTTCAATTTCTAAACTTAAAGTGTAAAAAAAAAAGTGTAGATTTTCATTTCCAAACGTTTTGATCAATATTGCAATGTTTTAATATACTAAAACTAATCTACTATTTTTAATAAAAAATTTAAATTTAAATTTACGCAAATGAATCTTTGAAACATTATTACTTTTGACCATCAAAATTAAAGCACCTCTTGAATATTATTTGCGAATATGCAGATCCGACAGGGATCCGACTTCGACGGGGGCCGCCTCTGAGTTTATGTAACACAAACTCTCTTTGTAATCTTGTTTTTTAAATCTGTTGAAGCCAGATAGATATAAAACTTTATCTCTATGACCAGCTGGAGATTTCCCAGTATTTCAAATTACAAGCAAACACTGCCAAAGAGGAACAAATATCATTCCTGATTTGTATTTCTTTACCTCTATTTTCAAATTAGAGCAAAACTAAATGATGTCTGTCCATGTATTATGCGCTACGACTGTCGACATGATTATCACAAGTTTGAAGTCGTCCTCCCTTGATTCCGCGATATCAAAGTAGGTTAGGCTTGTCATGAAGAAGTTAGGCTTATCATGAAGTAGGTTAAGCTTGTCATGAAGTAGGTTAATCTTGTCATGAAGTAGGTTAGGCTTGCCATGAAGTAGTTAGGCTTGTCATGAAGAAGTTAGGCTTGTCATAAAGTAGGTTAGGCTTCTCATGAAGTAGGTTAATCTTGTCATGAAGTAGGTTATGCTTGTCATGAAGTAGGTTAGGCTTGTTATGAAGTAGGTTAAGCTTGTCATGAAGTAGGTTAGGCTTGTCATGAAGTAGGTTAGGCTTGTCATGAAGTAGGTTAGGCTTGTCATAAAGTAGGTTAGGCTTGTCATGAAGTAGGTTAGGCTTGTCATGAAGTAGGTTAGGCTTGTCATAAAGTAGGTTAGGCTTGTCATGAAGTAGGTTAGGCTTGTAATGAAGTAGGTTAGGCTTGTCATAAAGTAGGTTAGGCTTGTCATGAAGTAGGTTAGGCTCGTCATGAAGTAGGTTAGGCTTGTCATGAAGTAGATCAGGGAAGTCATGAGTTAAGTCATGCAGTAGGTTAGGGCTGCCACGAAGAATGTCCGGGCTCTAAGGAAGTAGGTCAAGGCACTCAGAAGTAGGTCAGGGCTCTAAAGATATAGGTCTGTGGGTTATGGTGATGCAGTTTAGGAATGTCATAAAGTAGGTTAAAGAAATCAAGAAGTAGTTTAGGGTTATGAAGTAGCAAACTTCATTTTTTAAGGTACATATTAAATTAACGAGAAATTCAAGACAGTGTACTAGCAATGATGTCAGCATCCAATCAATGAGCTCAGCATCCTGTCAATGTCTATACCCATTCATCATAGTAGGTCATTCTAAGTGTCATTATTAAAATCACCCAGCCTACAGTCCTTTCACAAGCCTATTAGGTCCTGGTGATGTCATCATGCTCTCAGTTTGAGAAAAACCTTGTGTAGTAATTAATAGTCATTTAAACTACGTTCAATTATTTGGCATCCAAGTAAACCTAACATGAACAAGTATATCAATTTAGTTTTAATTTTGAAAATATTCACTCTCCACTCGAAGGATTTTGTAAATCCACCAATAAAACTTGTGAGATGAAAATATTGATATTCATATTCAGTTACTGTGTGCAAAGACAATAGAGTAGAAGACAAGACTAAACAAATAGCTATGTTTCTCTCTCTCTCTCTCTCTTCCTTTCTGTTATTTCTTCGCTTTCTAATATCCTAGTCTATAGCGCAAGGTAGATAACTGCTAGTAAAGTTATCATATAATTAAATAAGCAGTTGTCTCGCTTACTTTATTCTCATACGAAAATATTTATGAGAATTATTTTTAAAAATATAATTATTGTTTTAATTAAATTCTGCTCTTTGAAATAACTTTTATTTTTACATTCTGTTTTAACGAAATAGGAAAAATTATGATAACAAAATTACCTACAACAGTTTTTTTAAATGGTAGGTTAGATTAAACTACAACCATGTGTCTAGCAGAAACCACTCATGACATATAATCCATAACACATATAGATAACATAACAATTTTATTGTAAAGTCATGTAACATCCCATCAAGGTTTTAAATTTTTATGGGGCTAACAGACACTTTGACCAAATCAAAAAATCTGTCAACAATATCAAGAGTAAAGCGATAGATTCGCTTTATAAGTACATGCAAAAATACCCGACGATGATAAAAAAAAACTAAAACAAAACTATTTTTTTACATTTATGCTCGTCCCCATCCTCTAGTTTATGTCGGAGGCTGCATGGTACTTTTGTCTTCTGCGTCGATCCAAGGAAGATCTGAGCCAGGTTTCATCACAATTTGTCACACAGTCTATTTTTTTTTTCCAATAAATTATATGTAAGTCACATTACTTTTTGCTTTATATATTGGATGTATAAGTCTATGAATCTTGTTTGATATAGAGAAGTAGACGCCCAATGTACTAAACATGAGTGTAGAGATCAATGCTTTGAATAGTGTTACACCATAGTTATTCCTTGGTCGTTGATTTGTAGCTCCAATCAACTCAACCGAATTTGAGTTTGAGTTTTGAGTTTTTGGCACATCGGCACAATTTAGGCCATGTCGTGCTTTAATTAATCCTTCAAGGGTTACTCTCCCTTCCCTTCATACTGCAAGATCTAAATTTTATATAGTTAGGCCATTAAAACCAAGGTCCATTCACAGTTAAAATAGTAAAGGTAGTAAAAATTAAATAATTTAATAAAATAAATTAAATAAATAATTAAAAAAAACAACTAAACCGATGCAGGCGTATTAAAAAACAACTTTAAATAAGAGTGTATAGACTTTTTTTAAAACAACATTGAATATAACTTTTATTTATAAGTAGACATAGATTCAACCAAAACAGAAATATAGCAATAACACAATGAAATTATAATTTCAACAAAATCTAACTCACTACAAATACACGTGCTTTTTGACTCACGTCTCACGCTCTGTGTCTCGTTCAAGTCCCACGTTCCTTCTATTAACATCAATTATGACAGACCATGTCACTGTTTAATCAGAAAGCCATCAGCCAAAACCACCGCTAACCTTTCCCCTCGTTGTTACCTTGGAAACATACACATACGTTCCATAAGAATCAGGAAAGGTCAATTGCACAAGAGATGACTTATATCGTAAAAGGACCGCATGGCTAATTAAAAAATCTTAGGAATGTGAACCTGACATGGTCACTTTTAGCAATAGGGAAACGTCCGAATGATGATGGAAGTGAGAATCTAAAAGTTTCTCTCTCCAATCAACAACTCAAACTTCTCACATGACATTCTCAGCTTTGGATCGAAAGTGAATACAGACCTGAACCGGAAGTTTGTTGACCGGAAGTCACATAAAATATGTTATCATTACCTATGAGACACATTGATAATGTTGTTTCATTTTTTGTGCATTTTAAAGTACATCTACACCTCCCTCATGCATAGTCTTCGAATGGAAAAGCGCTAGACTTCCAACTGAAGGGTCTAGAGTTCGTATCTGGATGAAGGCTTGAGACCTTATCTTTCTTATTTTATGAAATACAGACTTTATATTTAAACAAGGTTACACAATTCCACACAAACTCAAAATCGGCCCCCGAAGTGGTCCACCGAGAGGCTTCACCAGGATTCGAACACGGGATTCCGGTTCCAAGTGCTTTACCCCTCAGCCACAGCATCTCCATATATTCATTTAGCGTACACTTATATTTGTTTAAATAATAGATATAAACCTTATCCATGCATTCATAATTATTTACATGTTGCATGTAATAAAGAGAAACTAAAAAGATTTATATCTTCTTACAAAATTAGATAAATTGGCAACACGAAAAAATAAAATCTTGACCTACTTTAGCACTTGAGGTAGTGAGCTAGCTACAGAGTACAGATGTATACAAACGACTTGACAAGCAAGACTTTCCCCTCGAAAATAAAAATTAATATCCCCATTGTCATTTGTCATACAAACTAGACATAGATCTAGCTAGATATAGACCTAGAAATAGATCTCGAACTAGATCTAAGTCTAGATCTAGATCTCGCGGGCACGTTGCCCTGCCTCATCGTGGCGCCCGCGTGGAAACGGCCATTTGAGGAATTGGCTAGGCTAAATGGGTAGCAACACAGGACTCCCGTGGGGATGCCCACGGGTAGACGAGAGTCCACTCATTGCACGGGCGGAGTTGTAATAAAGTCCCCACAAACACATCACCAATCCATGCGCTGTTCCTCAAAGGGACCGTTACATAAATGGCGAATCCCGGACAGTTAGCTTGGTACATTGAAGGAAAATGGCAGCAGTCCCCGGTGCATTCTCGGCCTTCGGCCGTGTCTCTAGTCCACGTGTCGGGGGCCGAACGCATCGGTCAACAGCAATGCCTTACATAGGCATTATCTAGGGTCTCTCCCAAACAGAACTATGTGTTCACACAGGTTTTTTTTTTTTTTTACTGTTTGGCGTCCAAACAGGTTTTTTTTTTCAAACTTAGAGCTCGAAGAGCCTTCGGCTCAGCTCTTAGACATCAACAAGATCTAGATCTAAGTCAATTTAAGTCTAGATATAAGTTTAGATCTAGATCTAGAACTAATTATATATCTATGTTTATGTATGTTGTGTGTGTGTGTTTGTTTACTTGTAGTCTCTCTTGTTCTATCGTTCAGTATGTTCACGCGCTCACATGTTTTTCTCAAGTATGTTATTAGTGTCAGTGTGTAAAGTCTCCTGTTAGTTTTTATCACTTTCTTATGTCAATAAGAATGGAGTTGTAACTTAAACAGCAGTGTTGTTATTATATCATAATTCATAATATAACAAAATATGGAATCTTGGTTTAGAATCTACTATATCTAGACTAGAACTCGTATGAATTTACATGTTTGATCTTATAAATTACTAGACCTAGGCCAATGTTATGATCATGAATAGTATACTTTTTGTTACTGGGTAATGGTGTACTATGCTGATCTTATCCGATTCATTTCATATTATAAATATATCTAGATCTGGGCGCTATTTAGTCTTATTTAGACTGTCAAGTGAAGGCCCCTACAGTGTAGTCAAAAGTGAGCGCTATAAAAGTTATTTTTTATTTTTGAAACTTATAACTAAATCGAAGTTCGTATCAAAATTCTTTTTTAAAAACAACATTTGAATCAGTATTCAATGAGTTAATAAATGGAAAATATAAATGGAAAATATATTTTATAATGATCCATTGACAATTTTACCAGTTACAAATTTTTTGTACCAATGCGCGTATCTATGAATGAAGCTTGATTTATTAATGAAATCCATGACCTTTTTAAACAAAAGTTACCTCCCCTGAAGTTTTTCATTGAAAAGTGGTGTAATTTTTTTTTAAAAATCTGCTTGCATAGATAATTTAAAAAATTAGATGGTTCACTTTTGGAAAAGAAAAAAGTAGTCGTTGCATCAGAACTTTAAATGATCTAAAATATCATGTGTCCGATTTTCATATTCTCTTTTAGTTTCTGAGATCTGAACGGGACGGACAGACAGGCCACACAAAACTAATAGCGTCTTTTCCCCTTTCGGGGGCCGCTAAAGATGAAGATGATAATGCATGTTTAAGTTAATGCCTGACTCAGGCAACCTATTCAAATAGTACTAGGAAAGAAGGAGCATTTTATTGCTATGGGATATCTTATTGTCCCCTCAGGTCTAATGCCTAGCTGAAATTTGTTGAGGAAGTAGACGCGATTTGCCATTTTGCTGGCCACATGACACCCTTGTTAATCAAAAATAAAATAAATGTATAGAGAGTATTGCTCGCAGAGTGATGCCAAGATAAGATTGTGTCACAAGAAGTGTCATTTTATTTCTGATGGAAATATCGGACACCATGTTATCATAAGCCCCTTATCTTGATAATACCAGTCTTGAATACAGTATTTTTTACATGGGCTCTGTATACGTGACCAGACTTGTCCATCATTTGAATACACAAGGGAATCATTTTTTTTCTCTTAAGTCGCTGTATGTGTTTGTCGTTCGTGGTCAGTTTTCTCCAGCTGGACAGCACACAGATTAAACCTGGCACTCTGGGTGTAATTTCGATTCCTTTTTTCGATTCCGTTACTCGACCTCCATTCTCATAGAATCGCTGTGCACGCACCAAGTCATTAACGTTCAGGTTCCTCCCTCGCTAATAAGATAGATAGCATGTGACCCAATGTGCTTCATAGAAGAATTTAATAGTTGGCCTATTTGCAGGAGACTCATTTCAACTGAAGTCTATCAAGGAACTGTTATGTCTTGGTAGGTTCTCTCAAAATGAGAGACGGTTTTCTCTTAAAAAATGAGATCTGTGACTTACTGGGAAAAATAAAACACTTGGTAACCTGCGAAGGGGGGCTTGAGGTCGAATAGTGAACACGGAAACGACTCCCAGGTACCCATCCCCAAAGACGTCAACCAATTAGATTGAGCCAGAGCGCACTGATGATGCTTATAGCGTGAAAGATTTGTTAAACAAAAGTAAATTGCTTGATATTTGTCTCTCCAGTTAAAAGTACATGGACATGGGACTAACTTGCTGTATAACAAGATTACAAAGACAGTTTGTGTGGAAACACGAACTCAAAATCGGCCCCCGAAGTGGTCCACCCAGGCAGGCTTCAATATTTTCAGAAAGAACATTCAAAATGAAATTATATCATAAGACAAATAAGAGATAAGAATGGAGAAAGAAGGTTGACAGATCTTGTGTAGTGCCCCAACGGTCCAGCAGATCAAAGGATAGGTGCAAGTGAATGCAAAGTTAGATGTGAACCTGGCCTAACTAGTTTCCCTTTCAGACCTTGTGGTCTATAGGCAGATGATGTAAAGTTCATCTGTTTTTGTGGCCTAAGGTTAACGAGGGTGTCATGTAGCCAGCACAACGACCAATCGCCTTTACTTTTCCCCAACTAATATCAGGTACCCATTGGAGCTGTGTGGACTCAGAGGCGCCTAAGGATTCCGAAGTTTAAAATCCCAGGATTCGAACCCGGGGCTCCCTGTTTCAGAAGCCGAGCGCTTTACCGCTCAGCTACCGCGCCTGTCCTGGCCTAACTGCAGTCTTATAATTGATGTAATTGTTTTGAAAAGGCCCAATCTCTTATTCGAATGCTTAAAAAAAAGTAGCCGTTGCATCAGAACTTTGAATGGTCTAAAATATTGTGATGTCGGATTTTCAATATCTTTTCTAGTTTACGAAATCTAAACGGGACGGACGGACAGACGGTCAGACGGACAGACGGACAGACATTTCGCACAAAACTAATAGCGTCTTTTCCCCTTTCGGGGGCCGCTAAAAAAAGAAGTACGAACTAGTAAAAATAATACTAATAGTCAGTGGCGAACCAAACATAATGCGAAAGAATTCATCACCCCTGGACCCGTGACCAGTTGGGAGAAACAAGAACAAATATATTGAAAGATGCTAAAAGAAAAAAAAGCTTATTCGAGACGTAAATTGTATCAATTAGTTAAGATCAGTCATGTAATTAAATGTGTAATACATCTAGACTAACTACAATAAATCTGTGCGATTAATAATATTTATATCAATTGTTATAGTTTAACGATATTGGGGAGGGGGAACGACCTAAATTTGAGCTCGTGGCTCACCTGTACTCGGGCCGACCTGCTAACCACTCTGCTAGTGAGCTACCTATGACTAGAGGAGATTGTATACTTTTGTAGTGTTGTTTCAATTTAGAGCGGATACGTGTAAAGGGGAATAATACAGCTTATACCACCACTTGCCTTGTACTAACATGAGCGCCATGTTTGACTGTATGCATTTATTCGTCTCCGACTCTCGAGGTATATCTATTATCTATCCTTACAAACTGTTACTGAATCCATTAGATTGGCACTATGGTAACTCCGTTTTGGTAATTCAAATACACTAGAGTGATGACTTCATTTTTTTTTTGTTTTTGTTTTTTTACGAACAGCCTACGAGTGGAGGCCCACCTTCCTATTTTTTAACATAGTTACACGGGTCCTTGCGTCGCTACTACTAATAACCATGTATAAACTGAAAGTGAGCACAAAGAGCTTTGAACATATGGTTTAAAGAATGTATATAATAGTCTGTTCTTTTTTAAGTGACGCAGCATGGTGCCAGTTGCCACGAATACTGCATTACGATGATAGACCACCTCCGATAAGTTGGAGTGCGACTGAATTCAGATTGAGTCATGTTGTGTTTATTATCGGTAATTTTTCATTTTTTTTTTTTTTTTGTGTGGGAAGGGGTATGGAATTTTCTTCATTTTGTACCGACGTTTCGACGGGCTGGATGGAACCACTACGCAGGCCGGATTTGATCCGCGTTCTCTCGTTTGGGCATCACTGCGCCCTTACATTCACCAGATTATAATAACTTTAAAAAAAGAAAACGTGGCTGGGCATCTGACAAGCTTTTAATTATCATGACTTAGGCTTACTTCTCATTCAGTCCAATTAGCACGCGCTTAGTTTGTAACTTATTTTCCATTTGATTTGTACCTTGCGATAGTCATTGACTCTCTAACACTCACCAGTATTCAACACACACACACACAGGGGCGGTCCTACAGATTGCGGGGCCCTATGCGAAACGGATTATGCGGGCTTAGTCTGGGTAGGGATATAGATAATAAGTGAAAATTAAGATTTTTGGTAGAAAATATATTCGTCTTTGCATTTTATTCGTACTACATAAAGTGCAAAATCAAGATCTCATTTAACTTTACGAACCATCTACAATTGAAGGTAGATTTCCTAAATAAAGCTGATAACATTTAGAGATGACTTTTTGATTTACTATCGACTAGCAAAATATCGCTTTTGATTTTTTTTTTTAAGAGCTCAAGATAGATTTAGATCTATATGTACATGCCACTGACATTACAGTAAATTAAGTATTGGAACGTACTAATATGGTTAAAATTCGCATTATTATTTTAATTAAATGAAAACTGACAATGCCGTTTTTTTTTTCGCGAGTAGGATTGGCGTTTTCCATATTGAATGACACCCCAAGATTACAATTTTGTCTATTTTTCAGAACATGTTTTCAGGAGATTTTCATGACTATTTTTTCGTATACTTTGCAATTTCAGGAGATTTCCAGGAGCTCCTTGAAAATCAGGAGACCACAAAACCCTGGTATACGTTAAAATGGTTTAATTCAATAATTTACAACTAGAGTTAGCGCGTGGCCTATGAAAGTGCGGGGCCCACTGCGGCCGCATAGGTTGCAGTGCCCTAAGACCGGCCCTGCACACACACACTCACAGACGCACACATAAGCAAAGGCTCTGTCGTTTCAATCTTGACGTCACTCGTGCTTGCTATATTTCTTAATTCTTGCTTCCACATTCCTTGGCAATCTCGGCAGGTCTATACACTATTAGGGAAGAAACAACAACTGTCTCTATTTGTGAGTCCAAACGTCTCTGGGACTAGATCAATCAAACTTAGGATTCAGGTTCTAAAAATACAAATAAATAAATAAAAAATCTCAATCTTTTTTTTTTCTTCACTAAACTGCAAGACTGTCTGACTGAGTGAGCTTGCATAGTAATGTGCTCACCATTGACTGAAAGAAAAACTAGCAAGAAACTTCTCGTCATTCAATGTCAAGATAACCTGAACAAGGAAATGTTTGCAGTTCTCTGATAACTGTTGGCTATATTTTTTTTTTCAGCTTCTCGGACATTAAGTTGACTCACACATGCGCACCGCTCCCTTTTCAGTATGCATAATTAGGAGGAGATTATAATAAGATCATGTTTGACACGAGTAAGATGTGAACGAAATAAAGACTCATTGAAGCTGATTGCAGTAACTGGATGCTAATATAATTTAACAAAACTGAATTATGAAATGAAAGGACCTACAAGATCTATTGGGTAGTTCGATGTACAATTAAAATATTTTACAATTGCTGATTCTCACGATAAAAGTTGATAAGAGTAACCTGCTCTTTGTTTTACACTTTTATTTATAAGACTCTTTTTACAGTGTTTTTAAAGTCTTCAAATATAGTTAGATGAAAGAGAAAGTTAGAGAAAGTGATATAAAGAAATGTGGTAGCCATGCAATGGCACTTATAGAAACACTTAAGAAAATAAAATGATTAGACAAAATATGCTAAGCAATGTCAAAGAGGCCATATTGAAAGATTACAGTTGCCAACTATTGCTAAGTATATATTACTTTGTGCTATAAGCAGAAGAGATAGAAATGTGATTTTACAGTTCTGAAAAGTGCAAAATAATATTATTAATATAAACAAAATACAAACAAAACTTGCTGTTTTATGATTTAGTTCCATGTAGAATGACTAAGGTCATAGATATGATAATCTCACTGTTGTACTTTAATCTGTATATATATATATATATATATATATATATATATATATATATATATATATATATATATATATATATATATATATATATATATATATAATTCTCTTCATGGCTCAAGAGTTTGGACACCAAGTAAGATCACACTTTTATTTCTGCAAGTCGGACGGACTAAAGTTACCCCACGTAATTTTAGAGGCGAAAAAAAGAGGGGGTGAGGGGAGAACAAGTAGTATTCACCATTCACTAAATAGCAGGGTCGGACTTAACCATTGTATGGCCCAATGCGAAACGGATTTCGCGTGGCCCAGTTTGGGTAGGGATACGGATTGTAAATGAAGTTAAATGGTGTAATGTTGAAAAATGCGAAGGTCGTGAAATGCTGGGTTCGTGCTTCCTGGAGTACTCTTAACACGTGACAATTATATACACTACAAACTGACTTAAGTCCTTTTCAGCAGACAGATATAAAGTTTATTTTACATCATAATAATAATGCTGCACTCCTTGTTAGTGCTACAAGTCAGGAAATAATAAACAATCCTATCCGCATAACAGCGGTATCAAATGTATCCCATATATGTTAGAGTCTCTAGATTACAAATCACGTCCGCATCTCAGCGGGTAACACTGTGCAGAAAAATAGATTAACTAATACATGTCTCAAAAGACCACTGGCAACAACTGCCCACAAGTTACTTTCTAACTGAAAATACTGATCGACTTTTCTAAGTCGCTACTGTCCATCCCGGACCAAAATATACTAGACTGCCTCGTACAGAGGATAACACTTTACTGACCACCCGGTCCAAAGTATACCACTTGACTTAACTGACTTGACTGACTTGAGTGAACTCAAAGTCAACTTTATTCATTCTACTTCCTGTTTTCTACATCAGGAATTTCCACGTGTCTTTTAACCTCTTAACATGACGTGAACTTTAGATCATGCAATGTCAACTGAGACTGTGACACGGATAATGAGTGAAAATTAAGAGTTTGTATTAGAAAATAAAATTCGTATTTGCATTTTATTCATTCTTTACTAGACACAAAATTACTTCGCGAGGCTTGCGTGTAGCGAAGTCATACAGTATATCATAAGAATTATTTTTCTTACATAGATCACGCTCAATAGCAAGAATTACCAAATGTTTCAATTTATCTACGAGAACTGTTGACCTCAAGTAATTCTTCATTAGTTGTCGGCTCGAGAAGCTTCTTTCACTAGATTCCACAATTACGGTATCGCATAATGTCGTTTTTTTTTATCGCGCGTAGTAGGATTGGCGTTTTCCATTATGAATGAAACCTCAAAATGACTATTATTACTGGAGATTTGTATGAGTTTTCAAAAGATTTCAATAATTTTCGAATATTTCAAGGACTTTTTCGTATATTTTGCAATTTCAGGAGATTTCCATGAGCTCCATTAGGCCGCGAGAAATCTGTTTTAAGTTATAAAATGGTTTAATTTAATAATTTACACCTAGAATTAGCGCGGGTCCTATGAAAGTGAGGGGCCAACTGCGGTCGCATAGGTTGCAGTGGCCTAAGGCCGGCCCTGCCAAATAGCGGCGTATGCTACGCCATGGGTCGACTAGTTTCTTATATTTTGCTTGTCCTTCTTACTCTTGAAACCGCTATCACTAGCCTTCAATGTGTTTAGGTGTGCTGGTTACTTCGATATACTTGATTTGTGTACTTGAGAATTACACTTGTCTGCTTTTGTCGTATTAAAATTGTTTCACTTTCTTAAAAAAGGGACAAATATATATATATATTTAGAAATGGTATTTCACACATAATTAAATACTATACTAGATCAATTAATATTGCAAAAACAACATCTGTTAAACATTTATTTTTCTTTAATATTACTTAATAATGAATTCGACCTTCATATCATAGAGTGATGACGTATCGAGTTCACTGTTACTCAAATGTAGGTCACGATTGTTCCTGAAGACTATTTCAGGCAAGAACATCCGGGTTTCTTAGAGTAGGATGAAAGGGAAAGTGAAATGTGGTCAACTTTTAAGAAGTAGCGGAGCTAGAATAATGTCGTCTGGAGACTTAACAGGAAGCGTTCCTTTCTTATGTTTCATTTTTTTTAAAGTGATGTTTGAAACATCTCCCATTAATGCCTTAGAGATTTACGAAATCATAGGAAATACTTTTTAGGACATCTTCTATCATCGTCCTTCTTCCTCTCTTGCTCAGCCTTTCACTCTCTATCTCTCTCTCTCTCTCCAAAACTCTAGCCCGCTTCGTCTTTCTGTCTTGGTGGAATCTTTTAGTGGTCATTTCTGCCACTTCCCGTGTCTCTAATCAAGTTTAAACTTTACACTTTTTATTCAATGTCGAAGACGAAACACTGATTAATAAAACAATTAATAGAATAGCTAAAATAGATAGATGGATAGATAGATAGATAGATAGATAGATAGATAGAGATAGATAGATAGATAGATAGATAGATAGATAGATAGATAGATAGATAGATAGATAGATAGATTATAGATAGATAGATAGATAGATAGATAGATAGATGGATGGATGGATAGATAGATAGATGGATGGACGGATAGATAGATAGATAGATAGCTAGATAGCTAGATAGATAGATAGATAGATAGATAGATAGATAGATAGATAGATAGATAGATAGATAGATAGATGGATAGATAGATAGATAGATAGATAGATAGATGGATGGATGGATAGATAGATAGATGGATGGACGGACGGATAGATAGATAGATAGATAGATAGATAGATAGATAGATAGATAGATAGATAGATATGTAATTAGATAAAAAGATAAATTTTAAAGTTAATTAATCAATCAATCAATTATTTAATCAATCACTATCTATCTATCTAATCTATCTATCTATTACAACGTACGATATTACTTCCAATTGTACGTTATTCAGACATTTATTTAATTAGTCTTTCTTGTCAATGTAACAGTGTTACCTATCTCCCAATTAATCTCGCTATAATTCAATAAGGTGTCCAAACCATGAAATAATGTTCTTGTTTCGTTCACTCTTCATACATAATGATCTCCCCTTTCTAAATACGTATTTCGTTTATCTCGTAAGGGAGTAATAAATCGCTAAGCATTTATCAGAAACATTTACTTTTGAGCTCAATTAAAAACACAAAATCATGTTCCAAGTTTCCAAGTAAATTTAAAGAAATGTGAAATGCACTTAAGATTTACTTTCAATTTTATTTATACAGTGACATAATACTACTTTGAAAACTAAATATCAGGGAAAGAAGTCTGATAGCAGACAAATCTTAACAAACTAAAATATCAGAAATGTATATAGGATATATCAAAACCTGTGTGTCTGTTCATGTATTGTATTTGAACATTTGTAATGGAAATGGTTATTAACGATCACTTGTCTTAGTTTCCATGTATAAAAAGTTTCCTTAGTATAAGTGTTTTTTAAATATTTTTTTATTAATGCACATTGTAGTAATCTATATCAATCTATCCATATACCACATATTTATGTATATAATCTTGTAAACCAGATGTTTCCTCCAACATGCAAGAGTCAATGAAAAACTTGTCTTTTGTTATTGACAATGTGTGGACTGGTCAACATGATGAAACGTTTTGACCGAGTGTGTACGTGTGACTACCTCGTGCGGAACACACAAGTGGACTGTGTTAAAAAGAGATTTTAGACTAAAGACACAACTAAAGACGCTGTGAGGAGATTGGATATTTATGCGAATTCGAAGGATAGTTGTTTACAGTTATTTCACTGGATTATTATTTCATATCGGAGGTGCACGTCATGTGAATGTGGCAGTATCTAGAGCAGTGGTTCCCAAACTTTTTTGTCTCGTAGACCCCTTGTCATGTTTTCTGGTTTACGGTAGACCCCCTGCTTAACTTGTATTGCATTTAGCAAATTCACCAAATCATTTTTTTGAAAAAATTATATATAACTATAGTGACTCGAAGAATGAAAAAGTAATTTAAAGCTTCATTTTAAGTTATAAAATCCAAATTTAAACCAATTAAAATAACAATTTATATATATTACTGGAACCACAAAACATACTGGAAATATGTTATTTGTTGTTGTTTTTTTCAGGTTTATCATCCGTTGATACGGTTATTATGTTTTATGTAGGAATTTGTTGTTCTATGAAATAGTCCTTCAAACATTAAATATTAATTTCGAAAAGAGCAGTTTCTCATGTATTTCTTCATCTTTCACGTCTGGCTCAAGTATTGGATTTGCGGAACTGTTTTCATTACAGGAGAAGGAGGAAAAGGCGTCTAAAACAGTCAGCTTTAGGCAGGAGAGATTCATTAGCCTTGGCCAGCAACCCACCTAGCAGAAGGAAAACTGAATTCAAACCTCTGTTGCCTTGCAGCTATATTCAAACATGGGAAAGGTTTCGTGGGTCAACCCTGAGGAAAAATAAGGAGCTGGCGACCCTTAGACAGTTGCTACACCCTGTCAGAGCTTGCGACGCCGCTGATCCCAAACTGTAGGCCTATATACATTGTGCAAAGAATAACATAATGTGCCCTTGAACTGTATTGCTGCTTACAAAAATTCGTTTAATAATATCAGATGTTGGTTTGTGTAAAACAGTTTTTTAAATCACTTCAATGGCTGGTAAAATAAATGTTTTATCAATAGTCCATCTTTGAAAGTTTTTCAAAGCTTTATCTTTTTATCGGTGTTGAATCGTCTCAAATGATTCTCCAGTGTAATTAGTTCATATCAACATGAAAAGTTACTAAGGCTTGTTTGACAAATAAAGCATGAATCCCGATTTTAAATAATCTGTTTGTTAAACATTACTTTTCATGATCGTAGACCCCCGTGGACATCTCATAGACCCCCAATTTATTTTTTCACTTTCGTAGACCCCTTAGAAGTCTTCGTAGACCCCTGGGGGTCTATATAGACCACTTTGGGAATCACTGATCTAGAGGGAGAGCTGCGACCCGATTAGGGTGAGTTCCATTATAAAGACTTCTCTACTGCCTTTCAACCCTTTCATAGAATATTTCTTCATTCCGGCCTGGTCATTGCATGAACGGTTTGCCTCGAAAAACGGGTTGTCTGAATCAGCCAATGATACTTAGTATTTTAAGTCTCTAACATGCAACACTAGATAAAACAGAGGTGCACGAGTTGAAAGTAACTTTCTTCTATTATGTCAGAACTTGTGTATTTTATAAAACAAGAAAACATTACAAAATACTGATTTTCAAAAAGACAATATCTTCTTTATACAATTTATAGATTATGAATTTTCTTTTTTATAACTAGCGAATGTTAGATTTTTTTATGCAAATTTGATTACCCCCTTCCTCCCCAGAGAATGAGTCTTTTGAAAGGAAATGCATAACTCTACTAGATGATTGTCCTTTAGATTTAGACCTAGAAGAGGGTGGGCAAAGTTTTCTTAAACATTAATGTATTAAAATCTTGAATAATATTATGCCAACTTATAGAAAAACCCGAAGACAATTAGTCCGTTCAAGATAAACATTTTCTAATTGTATAGCCAAATTTAAATGTGTTTCTTTTTTGTACTTTGAAAAATTATGACGGTCAAACTGACTTTTTTTCCAGTGTAACCAACGAACTTGTAACTCATTTCCCAACGATGTTCTAGGGAAATCGTTAGAGCCGTGTTTGAGATCCGTGTCCACCCAGGTCCTGAAGGCCTTACGTTTAAGTTTCCACGAATATAATAAAAGAAAAACTTGAAATTTCTAGGAATATGTTTTTTGTCGTTATACTTACTTAGTTAAAACTGTCCTCTGGCACACAGCTGAGCATCACACACACACACACACGCACGCATACACACACACACACACACATACATGCATATGTTATTTAAACTTATATTTCATATATTTTTTCTTATATTACTTATACACACGTACATACATGCAAATGTTATTAAAAATTACATTTCATTTGAGAAAATAAAATAAGATCTGAACGAAGTGGTCGTCTCCTTTCCATTAGGACTAAAACAGAAAGATTTAAAAACTCCTTTATCCCACTTTCGGTCAGAGTGCTACAAGATCAGATGTTGTCATCGAGAAGTACATACAAGTCTAACTCATTAAGCGCTGGTTGTGTATGTGTTTCGTTTGTGAATGTTGTTCGAATTTTTCATCTATACTGTTATTGTACAGAGTTGCGCTGATGTTGTCAATGGTAGTCAAACTGAATTTCCATTTGATTGGATCAATAACATTATTTTATCTCTTATAAACGTTCTTAACCTGAAGTAAATATTGCTCTGGTGTAACCCTAATAACAGCTGCCATCTGTGGAAGACCAAAAAAAAAAGTACTTTGTATACAGTACGAAGAACATGGCCTCCAAGATGGGGATTTCTCTTGTGTAAGATGTAAATACGCTGCAAACAATGTTACAAACATTTATTGTGAATGCCTACAGATCCTCCTCTTGAGCCTTATAAACCAATTATCGGCATCCTCTGTGGGGCGCATCCTGTCGATTCCCCCAGCGCCCAAACCCGTCCATCTCTTGCCTCAACATTAATCTACCAAGCTACGTTCTTAAACCTCCTTCCCGCATTCTGTGGAACAAATGACGTCATTTGATTGCCTTTCCTGTCACGTGCTGTGATTTAGCCAAGGGAAATAACTCTGTTGATCATGTTGAATATTTGTTTGACCTTGAAACGTTGTGATGGCCTCTGAAAGTAAAGGGACGAAACTCGTGTCAGGTGTTTTAATCCGTGAGACACAATTCGGGTTGAATCCCAGAAGTATCTCAAACAGCATATCGCCCCACCGATTTTTTTTTCACTGAACAATTTCTAACATTTGAAGACCACATTCTAAGACTGGCACCCGCACTAGGGTATATTATGACAATTCTTTATCGCTGAATAAATACAAAAAACATTGTTAAAGACGATAGGTGTAATTGGCATTTTTACAGCTATTAATATCAACAACATCAATAATACACAAAACTATAACAACAGCAATAAAAGCATCTATTATAACAGCAGCATTAATACTATTTGAACAATAGCATTAACACCATAGCAGCCTGAAATAATATTAATATTTAAAAAAATGCAGGTGGAAAAAGGCTTCAGGCGTTTCCAGTGACAGCTCTTTATAGGTCTTCGGTTCCGAAGTAAAAGGATTAGGGCAAAGCGTCACATGGCCACGCCAACCCAGTTGTTATTTTTTAGGTAGTCCTCCCAGCAATATGCCAATAATAACAGAGAAAGTGACATAGCAAATTTAAGAATAACAGCACCAACAACATCTAAGCAGCAGCTAAAACAACAGCGACCAAAAAAATTGCAGCGGACACTACAACAATAGCATCAATATTAGCAGAGGCAACAACATTAGCAGCAAAACAATTTAAAGAACAATAACAATATCAACACAACCATAGTAGCAAAAAAAAACAAACAAACTTAAAGACCATCAACAACAACAATAACAAAACTACAGTAACAAAAGCAACCTCAACAATATTAACAGAAACAACAAAAGCAAGAATAATTTTAACATTTCACTGTACACACTTATGTATATACTAGTGGGATGCGTGGCTGAGAGGCGAAAACTGATTAGCTTCCTATCAAGGGGGTTCGAGCTCAAACCCCCGACTCAGATGGGTAGTTTGCTTAGCGCCTAAAGTAAAGAACCCCTTTCAGAATTTGCGATCTATAGGGCTGATGATGTAAAGGTCATTTGTTTCTATGGCCGTAGGTAAACGATGGTGTCATGTGGCAAGCACGACGACCAACCACTTTACTTCCCCAAGCTAATGTAAGATACCGATGAGATTCAGGGGCGCCCGAAATTAAAAATCTCAAGCCTTCAACGAGATTCAAAACTAGGACCAGGAGCTTAACTACCCAGCCACTGCGCACTCTGAACAATTAAAGGCAGCACAGAAAAATAATATATTGTTAATCTGGGTGTGTACTTAGCTAAAGCGCTTTTATTGGATGTGGGGAAATATTATAATATTACCCTGCGCATGACGTAATGATCAAATCCCAAGGTGTTTTGGAGGTAGTGGAAATCTTTTGAGAGATGAACGATTTCACTAATTATGACCATGCAGCTGATAACTTATCATCAAAGGCCAAGATGTGGTGGATGTAGTGGAAATCATTTAAGAGATGAGAACGATTTGAATACTTATGATCATGCCGCTGATAACTCCTGACGACCATCTTTCACTTTATTTTTTTTTTTCAATCGCTCTTTCTTGAAAATGAGCGCGACATATTTAGCCTTGAAATAAGGTTTTATTTTACCATGTTATTTTATTCGCTGTTTGCATTCTAGTTCTGTCAATATAACTGAAACATGGTCATCGTACAACAAACATAACATAACATAACTGATTCTGCACCCCCCCCCAATCACACACACACACTAAAACACACAAAAGTGATCCGCAAGGCAAACGAAATGTCTCAAGGATTATATTGAACAATAGAAAAACAAAACAGAGCATGACGTGTACAAAAGAATGTTGACGAAAGATTCTCGCGTCATTTTTCTCTAATTACACAAGCAAACCATTTTGTTTTTACCACTGAAAAAAAAAAAAGCTTTTGTTCCACATGAAAATTCATCTTTTTAAATTCGTCTGCTATTTGCTGCCACTTGAAAAATAAGAAAACATGATCAGTTGTTGTTGTTTTTTTACTAAATAAATATTTATTTAGTTGCAAAAGGCAGAGAAACAATACATGGGATTTTCATTTCATTCGACGAACTAATTTTTAGACAGCAAAACATTGTTTATCAAGTCACGAGTTCAAGTGTGTGTAGGTGGCTATTTAAACAAAAATAGCACTCGGAAACAACATGTTTCCGAAACAAAAAAAAACACCATTAGTATAAAAAAAATAAAGGGGGGCGCGTGGCTGACTGGTTAAGCGCTCGGCTTCCGAGGTCCTGGGTTCGAATCTCTGTGAAGGCTGGGATTTTGAATTTTGGGATTTTTAGGGCGCCCCTGAGTCCACCCAACTATAATGGGTACCTGACGTTAGTTGGGGAAAGTAAAAGCGGTTGGTCGTTGTGCTGGCCACATGACATCCTGCTCGTTAACCGTTGCCCATAGAAACAGATGGCCTTGACATCATCTGCCCCATAGATCGCAAGGTCTGAAAGAAACATATGACCCTAAAGAGACTTTAGGCTTATAAAAAGGGCAACTCGTACTAAAGAATAAAGGACGTCACGCAGCAAAGATTTGGCATTTAAAGACTTCATTATGAGTAAAATATTCTACCTTATCGCCTGCCATTTTACTGTTAAACGTATGCAATTATCATAGGATTTTTTAAAAATAACACACAGGTGCGTATAAATTACTGAAAGAATTATCATTCATAAAATAATCACTCTACTTAAAAGACATTATTTATTTTTGCATGCATGAAGACCCTATCAAGATCGGACCCTTCTAAATATAAAAACCAAGACATTGTGTTGTACTTAATAATAACAATACCATGTTACATTCAAAGCTTTATTTCACTGAATGACAAACAACTACACACATAGTAGAGTTCACAACACGGACTACGAAATACGGTCAGTACACAGGTTAACAAGTGTAACAAACACTAAGGGGTGACAATCCAAATAAGCAAATTCACGACATTCACCCCACGTTTAAATCTTATACATATAACACAACATTAAGAAGTCAAAGCAAATACAATGATTAATAAAACAGAAGAGTTCTCTGTGTTGCTTTCTGTTTCGCTTTGAAGTGAGGGTGTCGCATTCCTGGGGGAACCGTCTCTCAGCACAGGGGGTCTCACATTCTCTATTTCACTGAATCTGTCTAAACATGGATAGACTACTTCGGCCTGAAAGGTTCGATGTGGAACCTACCGCACCTCAAGCACAAGAAAAGTGGCTGCACTGGTACGAAACATTTAAAAACTTTTTGTCTGTAGTTACTATGGAAAATGTAGATAACAAGAAACTACTAATTAACTACATTTCGCCATCGGTGTACCAGATGATTAGTGACAAAGAAACATATGAGGAAGCGATCCAGTCACTAAACAACATCTATGTGCAACCCAATAACGAGGTCTTCGCAAGGCACAAGTTAGCCACGTGCAGACAAGAACAGGGTCAAAGCGTTGACGCCTTTCTTCAAAAACTCCGCAGTCTATCCAAGGATTGCAACTTCAAAGCCGTGACAGCTGAGCAACATCGTGATGAGTCCATACGCGATGCATTCATAACAGGTATTGCCTCCAACAGCATTAGAAAACGCCTCCTTGAGAAAACAGATTTAAAGTTAAAGGATGCATTTGAGGAAGCCAGAGTACTTGAACACGCCTATCAACATTCGCTATTGTACGAGTCACAGTCAGAAACCACTAGTGGGGCTACTACAAATGCTGTAAGAGAACACCCTGCTGATCCTGTCGCTCCCCAGTTGCCTGATCTACGAGCCTCGATTAATTCGACTCAAACAAGACAAGAGGTAAGCGCTATATCTATCAAGTGTTACTTCTGTGGCAGAGGAAGACATCCTCGTAATGAGTGCCCCGCACGTGAAGCCACATGTAATCAGTGTGGCAAGAAGGGACATTTTCAGAGATCTTGCAAGTCAAGAAAATCTACAGCATTTGCCCTCGCTACGTTGCACTCATTAGGACTAGGCAAATCAACCTCCTTGATTCTTCTCAATGGGGTGCCACTTAAAGCCTTGATAGACACTGGAAGCTGTGAGAGTTACGTGGCAGCTCGAGTTGCCAGGAATCACAAATGGCCGATAAAAACCTCCGTGGACAGAATATTTATGGCTTCTACTCACCTGTCTCGAGTTACTGAAGGCCATATCTTTGCTACCATTCAACTCAAAGATGAAACATAAGCTTCTAAACACATCTGCAATACTGGTTAATAGCAAACTGTTTATCAAACACTTTAGTCTATTATACAGCAACTGTTTATCGAACACATCAGTCTGTTAAACCCTGTAGTTGGGTCTTGATCTTCGTTCTCTTAGGTTGTATCGGAGGTTTGGATCGGCAGTATTAGTACAATCAGTATCAGTACTAACAACATTACTTGGTGACTCGATGGTAGGGGCTTCAACCGGGTCCACTTCCCCCGATAGGGGTGGTTTGGTTGTTCGGTTAACAGGAGGGTTCAGAGAAGAGTTCTCTGTGTTGCTTTCTGTTTCGCTTTGAAGTGAGGATGTCGCATTCCTGGGGGAACCGTCTCTCAGCACAGGGGGTCTCACATTCTCTGTGAA
Source organism: Biomphalaria glabrata (assembly GCF_947242115.1). Classification (NCBI taxonomy): domain Eukaryota; kingdom Metazoa; phylum Mollusca; class Gastropoda; family Planorbidae; genus Biomphalaria; species Biomphalaria glabrata. The sequence goes on along the minus strand of NC_074723.1, from coordinate 16,906,666 downwards.
ACAGTCTTTTTCTTTGGGCGCCAACAATCTTAAAGAAACTGTTTCTTCTCGGCCCGTAGATGTTTTGATAAGAACGTATTGAGGGTTGCTGTTCACCAGCTCTACCTCCTCTGTTAAAGGGTCATACTTAGAGGATCTATTATTTCTTTTTAACAACACGGGGCCAGGAGATGTTAACCACGTTGGTAGGGATGTTCCAGAAGTACTTCTGCGATAGTATCCAAAGAGTCTCTCATGTGGAGTTTTATTCGTCGCCGTACACAGAAGTGACCGAATTGAGTGCAACGCGTCTTGCAATACTAGTTCCCACTAAGACGTACTCAAGTCCTGGGAGTGTAAAGCTAAGGTTATAGCTTTCCAAAGGGTACTGTTCAGTTTCTCTATTTGACCATTTCCTCTGGGATTGTAAGCAGTGGTCCTGCTCGTAGCAACTCCTCTTTCGTTAAGGTACTTCTGTACTTCAGCAGACATAAAGGAAGTACCTCTGTCGGTATGGACATAGAAAGGTAGCCCGAATAAGGCGAACAACTCATTTAGGCATTTAATAACAGTAGCAGATGACATATCTGGGCATGCAAAGGCAAAAGGAAACCTAGAGAATTCGTCGATCATGGTAAGCAGATATTTATTGCGTGAGTTGGAAGGGAGAGGTCCCTTAAAGTCCATGCTTATTCTTTCGAATGGCTGAGTGGCTTTGATTAATTGTCCTATTGGCGGCCTGAAGAATCGAGGTTTAAGTTCAGCACATGACTGGCACTGGTCGATCACTGTTCTGACGTCATCGGTGGAAAAAGGTAGATTTTTTGATCTCACAAAATGTAGCATTCTTGTTCTTGCCTTTATTTTGTCTACAATACATAAAGGACACGGATCGCTGGTCTGTGACAAGGGTAAAGGGTCTTCCAATAAGAAAGTGTTTCCACTTTCTCAAAGATTCTACTATTGCATACGCTTCTTTTTCCACTGATGAGTGCCTTCTTTCGCTTTGCGATAGTGTCCGGGAAAAGAAAGCCACAGGCCGGCCATCTTGATTAAGTGTAGCTGCTATAGCTATGTCAGACGCATCTGTCTCCACTGTTAGCGGGCGAGTGTAATCAATGGTGTACACGGCGGATTCCTCGAGCTCGTCCTTTAGGTTCTGGAATGCTTGTTTGACTTCCTCAGGGACAGGAAATCGTTTATTTCTAGCTAAGAGGCTGATTTTGTCTGAGAAGTTAGGAATCCATAGAGAATAATAAGCCAGCAGGCCCACTATTCGTTTCTGTTCTCGCAGGTTCGACGGAGCATTTAATTCCCGCAAGGCTGTGAATCTTTCAGGGTCAGGCTTGAGCTGACCTTTAGATATTTCGTATCCCAGCAGTCTGACTTCAGTTAAGGTACTTCTGTACTTCAGCAGACATAAAGGAAGTACCTCTGTCGGTATGGACATAGGAAGGTAGCCCGAATAAGGCGAACAACTCATTTAGGCATTTAATAACAGTAGCAGATGAATTGTTGGGGTGACAATCCAAATAAGCAAATTCACGACACATTGGAAAGCCCTTGTATGTGTTCACTTGTTTGCCATGACCTAGATAATTGTACATTCAGCCACATACTTTCCCTTGTAGATTAAATTGTGTGCCACATTATAAAATAAAATAATTCAATATGCATTCGTAAGTTCTGGCTGTAATTATCATTAGAAACAGCGCCACTAACGATGTACTAATACAAGATTCTTAGAATTAATAGCGACACAATTTTTATAGGCTTTCATAGAACTTTAAAAATCACAATAAGTACACTGAAGACCATTATAATATTGACTTTTTGAGTAACCTCCCTATTCTAAAGACTTAATCACAGCTAGTCTGTTAGAACGGGTCAATGCTGTGATCTTTAACAAATTACGAAGTACTAAATAATGTTGAAAATTACAGTTTTAAATGCGATTTTAAAAAGAAGAGACAGAGAAAGAGCCAGACTGACAAAGGACAAATACATAGAAAAAAGGACACTATTTTGTATTTTGTTCTGTATAATTAAACTAAGCCAGAACAAAAAAATTGGATATAGTTCCCTCTTAATCTCTATAATATTAACTTTACAATACATAAGACAATGAATAATCCACTATGTAATGCGTTTGCGTAAGTTCTATATTACCTTTTAAAATTAAATTTATGATCGTATTAAGTGTAGTACTATTTTCTGGAAACTTTGTACTCCTTTAGTCATTAGTCCATTAGCCTTAGATACTTATTTAAAAGAAGAAACTGAACATAAAGTATCCTTGCAAAATAAAACACTTTTCCAAAACTTTCAATCTCAATAATGTTATAGACGCCCTATAACTACATAATATAATTTAATATCACTATTAGATACACGAAAGTGGACATAATAAACGTATTTAAATATCTCAACCAGCCCGCTTATTGAGTTCCCTTGTTTTATAGACTTTCCCTAATCTGAATCTCTGCCGTTACTCCAACTGACTAGAAATCTATTTTAGTACTATAATGGAAATTCCAATGTGTATTATGAGCAAGTTATCCTATTTGCTCGCAGTAAATTAATTTTAAACAAGATATTTCTGCAAACAATAAGACTTAATAGGTTAAGCAATACAAACTTTTGCTACCAAAAGACTAAACAGAGTTATGTGTACAATGTTGTTTTGGCAATAAGTACTTCCTCTGAATCATATCTTACATAAAGTCAAATAATTTTGTCTAATTTGACTTTAATACTATTTAATTATTCTAGCACCATCCGCGCTGCCTAAATTTTGTGTTTGCGAGTTTCTGCGTTACATGCTGGAATACATTTAGAAATTGGTTTTTCTATTGAGAAATATTTTCTGAATACAAAATGTGTTTGAAGAGCGGACACTAGGCAACTTAATTACATTTACTTAACTTTTTGAATGTTAATATTTTAATATAAAATTTTTGTGGCCTAGCATTGTAGGAATATTGCTTGTTTTTTAACGATGGTCATGGAGAGATATTGCAATAGAATTTGGAAGATAATAAGACTGATAAAGAAAATAAGAGAAACTTTCAGATAATCAGAGAAAAAGGAGTGCGAGAGAGAGAGAGAGAGAGAGAGAGAAGAAAGAAATAAGGAGAGAAAAATGAGAGATATAAATATGACAGGCAATGAGATAGCATGAGAGAAGTTATGAAAGATTAAAAGTATCAGAGAAAGATAATGAGTCCAATAATTATTGAGAATAAGAGAGAGAGAGAGAAGGTCAAGAAATTGGCTCTAGTTCAAGGTCAGTCCAAGTGTTAACTACAAAACTTCCATGTATTTTAACATCTAAGTTATCTGTAGACCAATTAACAAAACTCGAAATTCTGAAACGCAATCTTCCAAAGGGTTTGCACTCGAGATTTCGAGCATTTTTTTTTACCTCTCAGCCATCACGTTCTTTAGTGAATTATGAGTAAACGTAATTTTCAATCAATCTCAAGTCTCAAGATGTACATTTTCCTTTTTTATTGTATGTAATTATTGCGAAACAAATGTCACTGCCTGAAGTGGAAATCATTTATAAACGTATAATGAATATGTTCAAATACTTTACATCGTGGTACCCAGAAACACACACACATATACACACACATATACACACACATATACACACACATATACAACGCACTTATTAATTTAATGAGTGCGGACTTTTTAATTAAAAAAAAACGAACTTAAATGAAATGTGTCACTTAATGTTGATGCCTGTCTGAGACTGACATTAGTTAGCTCAACTCATCAGCTAAGTCGTTGAAGCTGAACTAATTGACCACAGAATACAATGTAGAAAATAAAATATTGGAGTGCATAGTTATCGAATTTATCAAATAATTTAGAAAGAAAATAGTAGCAGGCTTTTTTAATTAAAGAAATCATTATTATTATTTATTTTCTATCGTTGAGTCAACAGGCATGCGCATACACAGAAAACACAGAACGAAATGACACTATAACATCTGTACATTGATGAGCGAATGCTGAAATGTTAGTTATTAAGTAAATGCATGACGTAGGAGTCGCGTCCGATGCTTGATGTTGACATGACAGGTATTGCTACGTGTTTTGAGAGACATCAATGTTTTCTTTAAGAACAAGCATTACTGTAAGTCTGTGACGCTGTTGATACGGGCCTGTCTTGTGTTTGTTTTCTATTGTTTTACCTAGTGGGAAGCGTGGTCGACTTGGCTTGTCTTGGCTACCTATGAAGGGGGCTCGAGGTTCGACACCCGACTGAGCGCCTAAGGGCAGCACAGAAAACCTTCTCCCAGACACCCCTTGCCACCCCCCCACACACACACACACTGGGATTTACAATTTTTACATTGTAGCCAGTCTTCTTCTGGAAGGCGGGACATGGCGACAGTCAGGGTTTGAACGCGGGACCATCGAGATGATAAACCAAGTAAATACAAATGACCAGGCAGCTAGTCCAATCACACACACATGTCATTTCAGGTGCTAAATCTGTTTTCGTCATTGGTCCATAGACAGTTGCAACGCGCTATCATGGTCCGCGTCATTGCAAGAAAAATCTCCTTCGTTTTGTAAAGCTTTTTTGAAGGACCTGATCGCACTCCCTCAGGATTGAAACTGGCCCGCGTGTTGTGGTTATGGCGTTATCGCTCCACATAATGAAATTATGTCAGTAGGTCTGCATGATCAGACTTTTTCTAGCAAATGTATTTTATTTAGCTACTGGAAGTGGATCCATAAAGATCCATAAATGTTAAATATAAACAATCATGATACTGAAGACTGCTTAGGTAGGCATTTTATTTCCATAAATTAAAGTGCGTCCATGATTTTTCAACCATCGATCTCAAAATTTTTTTTTTCAGAAAGCTTAGTTGATTTACATGCACTAGAGCTGTTTCGTGAGTCACCTCCCCTTTCCCTCGTAAAATTGCATTTGATGAGATCTAAGAAATCAAAGGAATCAAGAAAATCCAGCTTAACATTACCACTGTCATATTTGTCCCAAATCCCTGCTAGCCATCTCTCCGTTTCTCTCTCATTTCCAATCTCTTTTAATTTTCTTTCTATTTCTTTCTTAACCTACTTCCTTCTAGTTCTAGATCACTGTATTTGTTTGTCTCATTTTAGATTACTTTGTTCCGTCTTTCTTCCTCTTTATTGTAACTTGTTTATTTTTTACTACCATCTTCCAGTCTTCTAGTAAACAGACGAGTCCTTTGAACAAGTCCATTATAAAGAAGAAACGTCAAGGTTTTAATTCGCATTGTGTGGACCATTACATTTCTTGATTACATGCTTTTAAAAGTATTTAATTCTAACTACTTTCTACCTAGAAAAACATTTATGGTTACTTATTGCTCATCTGGGCGAATAGCTTACATTCACGCGACAGAACAACTTACCCGCCGGGTCACCTACGAGTTTGTTTATTTAAAAACAAAACTTTTTTTTTCTGTTTTTTTGTAACATATGTGCATACATAATTAATGACAAGAAAATGTTTGTTGGATTGTAAATAATAGATATACCTCTAATAAATAAAATATTTAGTGTGACAGATTGGAATGTGGAGTAGACATTTCTCTTTTTAAACCATATTCTATGAGTATGAGCAACAAATACACTTTTAAAAGCACAAGAAAATAATGAACTCAGATTTTCATAGCGCTTTTTTTTTTTTTTTTTTTTTTTTTTTAAATGTCGAGCGTGACATGCAGATAACATGAATTCAATAACGGACTTCAGGATCCAAGCGTCAGTTTAGAACTACTTCTAATGCCCTATACTTCCAAACTTCCATGTGATATTTTCAACAAAGATCTTATGTTCTGTTCTGATAACCAAAACCTTGCTTTCTAACTTGTATATAGATTGATATTCAGCATTTCCTAAGGAAGTCAAATTTGCCCCCATAGACACAGCGGCAGCACTCAATCTAATCTTAACGCCAACTCATCCAATCTCCTTTTTAAAAAACAAAACAAAACCCCACGCCAGCATAACGCATACTCCTTTCTTCCGCATGTCCTTAACAGCAAGTGGGTTTGATCATAGATGATAGCATCATTAACTGAAGATCATTACATGCCGAGAAACAAAAAAAAAAAAAATGAAGGGAAGTGATACAGGATGTCTGAGAGAATGTCGATATTCCTTCTTAGAGTTGCTGTTCTTGTTTTTTTCTTAAAGGCTCCAGAGTGGATTGAAAACATATACGTAGATTTGTCCAACTGTAAGACATGTCCATATTGGCTGACAACTTTGTGTGTGTGTGTGTGTGTGTGTCTTTTGTGTATTTAAAGGTGTTTTTTTGAAGAACAATTAGTCACATTTAGATATAGATAGAGAGGGCTGGATTTTAGGGAGGGCAGGCGGGCTACTGTTCCGAGGCCTCTACTTACTTAAATCCGGCCCTGAATATAGAAATGGGAAGTCATTAGTGCTTCTTCAATGTACTTGAAAATTAAGTTTTTGCATAAAAAATGACTTCATTGAATTTTGTATGCTGAGGCATATTTAAATTAAAACAAAACAAAAACTTTTTTTTTTCATAAAGCTCAAACTTGAACGAATTCGAACATCCTGTGTGCAGTATGTACATACAATAATAATATTCCTAATCTTAGATTTGACCTAATTCTTGGCATCAATTCAATGACTCACCTATCACTTATTCTCTCACTTGCTGTGGTAGACCCCCCTCACCCCCCCCCCCAATCGTTTTTAAGACCAATTTAATTAATTAATTTTTTTTGTGCGTAAATTTCAGTAGTGCTACTTGCCTCAAAACTTGATTTCGCAGTCAATGTATAAGACAAAAAATTTAATATTTCCTTTTTATAGGAAAGGGAATTCAATAAAAATCATCGAAAATGCATTTTGTTTCATCTAGGCTTGAAGAGATAATCCAAACACATTTTCTGCCATTTGTAATTCGGTAACACTGTACTTAACTACTTAATGCTGGACTTAGGAGTAAAGGATGCGAAACAAAAAAAAAAAGGTAAAACTAACCAAAGGTGCTAGATCTGGAATTCAAAATCTAAAATGTGTGTGATAAGGGGTCGATCAATTGTAGAATTATTTAAAAGAAAGAGATGAAAAGTGTGATAGTGGTTGTGCGTGTGTGGGTTTGCGGTCCAAAAGAGTATATTAAACATTTCGATAGTTAGAGTCAAAGAGAAGTCAGATATTGTAGGTAGTGCTATTTTTCTTTTTTTGTGGGCGGAAAGGGCAGGGGACCAGAAAAGTTAAAGTGATATTGAAATTTAAACTTAACGAGACAAATGAGTGAGTGTATGTCGACAGGTGCGCTGTTCAGTGGGTTGTTCTAAACGAAGTGAAAGATTCGTCAGAAAAATTAAGATGCGCAGGGTGAAAAAAAAGGTGGTGCTTGATAGAAAGTGAGTAGGAAAGAGAGGAGAGAGAGAGAGAGAGAAAGAGAGAGAGAGAGAGAGAGAGAGAGAGAAAGAAGGCCGTCCGTTTCATTTCATTGTAACAGATGCAATAATTCACTTGTCAAAAGTTTGTTAGGAAAAATATTGCCCGTTATTTACAAGTTTTAAAAAAAAGTATTTGAAGTTCCGAGTTCATTAGTAATATAAAGCGTGGGAACAAATCATCAGGTGTAGCGATTTGTATCAACATTGGGGAAAAAAGGAGTAGCATTTTATAAATAATGTCTAAATGCGCAACAGTAATAAAAAAATATCATATTACGATAACATCCATATTAAGGGAAACACACAATGCTACAAAGGTAAAAGTAGGACGTGGTATATGCCGCCCTCTGAATGGTATAAACAAAAATTTCCTTACAAATGTTTTTTGCCAAAAAGGTTTGTCTGCTATGTCCATTGTCTCCACTGAGCTGAAATTACAATAATAATAATGATACCACTACTTAGTAGTAGTAGAAGTGGTAGAAGTAGTATATTCTCGCTGTAATCTAATTATTTTTGTGGACATGTTGGATAAAGAGAGCGCAGCTTGACGTTTTAATTGAATCAATTCCCAATCTCCATCATGAAGACGGCTGCCCAGCATTAAAACGTCATATATATATATATATATATGTATATCTATTAGAAAAAGGCTTAAAATAGCCTTTCTAAAGAACCGGGGTGTCCCGGGTTTGAATCCTGTTGAAGACTGGTATTTTTAATTTCGGGATCTTTGGGCCGCCTCTGATTCAGCCCAGCTCTAATGGGTACCTGATATTAGTTGAGGAAAAGTAAAGTCGGTTTGTCGTTGTGCTGGCCACATAATACCCTCGTTAACCGTGGGCCACCGAAACAGGTGACCATTACATCATCTACCCTATAGATTGCAAGGTCTGATCGGGGAACTTTACTTTCAGCCTTAGGATTAAAAGGTCAGGTACTCAAAAAGTCAAGGTCAATGTCATTCAATGTCATAGGCCTATATATGGCAATGTCTTCGATTCCCAAAATTGAGAACAACAGCAAAGCGATCTTTTGGATCATTCTTTGTATATATATAAAGCGTTATGTCTGAAGATTTGTGTATATATTATATTTATTCATACAGATATCAGTCCACTTATGTGCTGATATGGCTATATCAAATGATACACTTCATCTGTATTAGCGTGATGTCTTATAGGTAAGATATTAAGAACGTGGCCAAGGTCAACAAAATAATAATATGAACTGGTTTTCTTTAAAGCATTTATCTCTCTTTCCCATTATTTTTAGCTGGCCAAATCTAAGTGCATTTTATTATAATCAATTCAAGACCGCGATGCATATCCATCAATCACAGACGAGATAGCAATGCATAATTTTCTAAATATTGTTCTCGTTTCCATGGAAACACTCTCAGTTTTTTGTTAATCTTTCATCTGACATTAATGTATTACAACGGTTGGTGCGCATCTGACATTCCTCTTCAGAGTCGGAACGTGGGAATTTTTATGTGGGGGACTTGTGGAGCTTTATCTTAATCTGAAAATATTAACTACATAAGTCTTAGTACATATATTAAAACAGCTTTAGGAATTTATAAGAAAAAAGCACACTTTTCGTTGGGATTAGTTTTCAGCTCTACTCTCTCTTCCAAGATATTTTCAGTACCTCTATTCCATTTTTAAGTTCATGGAAACCTTAAAAACTAAAAATTCTATGGGTATTTTTAAAATCTAATTGAAAAACTATTTAAAAAATTATTTGCAAGACTAAGTGTTACTAGTGTTTCAAAAGATACAAAGTCTATATTGGTATATATGTATTAGCAACAAATTACCCTAACCGTTACCTATCTCGTAGTCCGTTGGACCGTTGGGGCACCATACAAGATTCGTCAACCGTCTTTCTCCATTCCTCACTGTCTTTTGCCTTAGTTAGAACCTCTTTAAATGGAAGGCCCGTCCATTCTTTTATGTTGTCCTTTCTTTGTCTGCCTCTTCTTCTTTTTCCTGATACTGTTCCCTAAAGGAAGGTATTTGCGAGTTCCGAAGATCTTGTAATATGGCAACAGATTTTTAACGCGTTTTTTACCTTAGTTAGCGGGTCATCATGGGTTCCAATCGCTGCAGTAACCCTGTCTCTAATCTCTTGGTTTGTGATGCGGTCTTTGAATGTGATATCCAGGATTCTTCTGTAGCATCTCTATTCCATTGCTAGGATACTCCTCTCTAGCTCTGCAGTCAGCGTTCAAGACCCACAAGTATATAAAAATATGACCATAACCAGGGAGCTGAGTTTTGAAAGGGTTGTCGACTGTGCAATTTGGGCCAGTAGTCAAGGTTTCGTTCCCTCATCTGAGACAATAGCTCCGAGGTATTTGAAGCGGCTAACACTAGTCAGCTTTTCACATCCAATACTGATGCCCCTTTTAAAGCCCTGTTGACTATTGGTCATAATTTGTTTTTTTTAAAGCATTTATTTGCATACCATATGCTGCGGAAGTCTTGTCAATGCGCATCACCAAGTCACCTAGTTCTTCCTCTGTCCCTGCTAGGCCATCAATGTCATCTGCAACAAATACATGCTGTGACAGTTTTGGGAAACAGACATTCTAATATGTTACATGCCCAAAACCTCGGACTTCTTTTTTTGAACACACTATTAGGGTTACTCTTACACAGAGCTAGTTCTAAGACTCCATAGGATAGTGTAAAGAAAAAAGTAATCCAAGATTACAGTCAAAGGTTACATCAACTACACGAGCTACTTGATCAAGACTGACATGTTTCATGAGTCTCTTCTTTCGTTAGTTACAAGCAGGTTCTACAGTGGAAATTAAAATCACACAAATACACAAATAAGTTACAATTAGTTTGCATATTACATTGGCAAAAACTATTATATTAATATTTATTTTTATTGCATTTTTACAGTTGTATACTTGAGTGTAAACTATTATACTAATAATTCTTTTTATTTTTTTCTATAGTTGTATTCTTTATTTCTAAATACTACAGATATTTTCATTTTGCTGTTTTATTATTTTCAAATTAAAATTACATAAACATTTTCAGCAAAATTTTCAGTGACATCTTACATTCAGTTAAGAATAGCACAAACAATTTATAAACATGTTCCCTCACAGACACAAGAGACATATACAACTTCAACCTTATAAAGAAACAAACTCTACAAGAAAATTAAAAATGTAGCTCAATTAGAGATAAAATTAACAAAAGTAAGGATAAGAGGAAAAATATATTTGGCAAAATTTTCTTTTTTGATTGAATTATTTTATCAACACGCAACAAATTTTTTTTTTCATTTAGAGGATATAATTTTCTTGTTTCTTATTAAGCCCGTGTGGGCATGAGACTGTGATCAGTTTCTTTCTGGATGAGAACGTGAATTAATATAATTAACAACCTTTGTTCTTGTATTTATCTCGCTAGAACTAATTAGAAAAAAAAAAGACTCTTAGAGGTAAATATCTACACTAAAATTATTTGCCTAATTGAGATCAGAGGGGGGAAAAATGGTTTCCACAACAAAAAAAAAAGGAAACTGATTCGATGATAAAACAATAAAAGATTGTTCACTTTAATTCTGAGGAGACTAATTATCTCCTTTCATCATCTACATATTTATTGATATTAACACACGTACACAGGGGCACTGACTTAGGCATAGGGAATGTTAATATTAGTTTTGATGAATTATTTCATTAACTATATTTGACGTTGTTCGCTTTTCATTTATACCCCCCCCCCTTTCCAAGTCTTTCCTATCTTATTTTATACAGCTGCACTTGTATCAAGTTATGGGTAGGTATAAAAAAGTGCCTCTTATGGCTCGCTTGTTAATATATCAGACAAGTTTGGCGTAACAGGCCCCCCCCTTTCTCAAGCACTCATCGGAACCCTACGTGAATTAGAAGATAAAAGAAGCCTTTGAACTAAATAGCGAGCATTTCGTTTAGTACAGATGAAAGCCGCCCCTCATAGGGGTCATTAGGGGACATGCAAGAGGGAATCCTCAAACGCTATTAGAACATACCGGAACTTGTACTGTTTAGTGTCATTATCTCTGTATCAATGTGGATCTAGCAGTATGAGTTTGGTGCCCTGATGTTGACGTTTAAATACTTTAGGTTTTATATCTTTTTATGGACTGAACACAACTGTGTTTTGAAACAACGTAGCTAGGTTCATAAAACTTAGAAAGCAAAATTTAAAAAAAAATATATATGTATAAAAAAATAATTGTTTGTATAGGAAAGAACAACACTTTTACCGCCATATATCACAAGAATATAAACTGAAACAATAGCTTGGTACAAACAAACAAATATAAGCTCAGACGTCCAGATATTTTTCGAATCCATTCTGAGATTTAAAAAAAGGGGCAAAGCAGAAAATTCAATGATTTTTGTTAATTGATTGTACTTCAACACTATTGCAGTGGGTGTTTTATAAATACCTTAATTAATATTGTGTGTTTATACTTAGAGTATCGTGCGTTCTTATTTTATTATGCGAAATAGATTTGTGATATTAAATTAGTATTTATTATTACGATTTCAACGCCAGTCTTGAATTTCTGGCGTACACTAAATTGTCGTAAGATTTACGTCAAGACCTACGTCCAAATTTAAGTCTAGAATTACGTCCAAATTTATAGAGCTGATAGTTGTATTGAATTACGCCAAACTTCCTAACATGCATGTTAAGAATTCACGTGATACACATGTTTATAATAAATTCATTCAGGCTCTTTCACATTATAACATTAGAGACCTTGCGATCTATGTAGCAGAACATGTAAAGTCCATCTGTTTGTATAACCGACACATAAGGAGGATGTCATGTAGCCAGCACATTGACCAACAGCCTTTAGTTCTTTAGCCTATGTGAGATGCCCGTAAAGGTTGGGTGGACACAGGGGCGTCTTAAAAAATGACGACTCGAAATCCCAGTCTTTACTAGGATTTGAAATCGACTCCTCGGTTTCGGAAGTAAATAGATTTACCACCAGGGCACCACGCCCTATATCATTATGCAGGTAGAATCATACTAGTGAATACAAAAAATAATGGCTAGCTTCACAAGAAATTCGTACATGCAATAGGCATACGCAAACCTGAAGGATCGTTAGATATTCGAACTCAAAACTCTCTGCTGATTATCAAATAACTCTACAACCGAACCACCCCTTTCCGTAATGCCCTCGTATGGGAGACCTCATTTTTCTCCCAAACGTCAAAAGACACAACGAACACGGCTAAGGTCAAAGTTCAGACTCAAGCCTCATCAATCAGCTAGAAATTAATGAAAATAAACATAAAAAACATCAGCAGATGCTGTTCAATTAAAACATACAAAAAAAAAAAAAAAAACATAGACGCGCCCACAGACAAGCAAATCAACCCACAGATACATGTCGAGTCCCCGAGCTATGAACTTTTATGTTCTTATTTTTTATCTTTTAATTTATTTATAAATTAAGGTAAACATAGTTTCTTACATTGATAAGTTTAACATTCTCTCCACGTCTTTTATTACTGACAGAATTATTTTTCTATAGAAATTAAACATATAATTATATTAGTAATAATAATATTCTTGGATAGGCCTTTTTTGACCGACCAAACAGTAGATTTTGATCGCCCGGATCTGCTGTTCATTGATAAAAAGAAAAAAACCGCGACCATTATTGATATCGCCGTACCACTGTCTCATAATTAAAAAAAAAACTGAAATGGACAATGAAAATATTGGAACCTGGGCTTCGAGATTAAGCGTTTATAGAAGTAATTCAAAATACCACCCATTGTTATATCAACCGAGGGGATAATAACAACTGACCTCATAGATACCCTTAAGGCCCTTAATATTCCTAGGAACATCCTCGTTGCCTGTCAGAGGGTGGTACTGCTGCAGACCTGCCACATCACCAGAAAATTCCTCAGTGGAAACTGTTAAAGGGACTAGGATGAATTTTGTTTCCCTTTAACAAAACTCGACCCTGGCAGCGCCAGAGAATGAATACTCGTTCGTTTCTTACATAGTAATAATAATAATAATAATAATACTAATGAGAAGCATTTACTAAAACTCAATGTTGTTGACAAATGCCGAAAGTGCGAAAATGCGGGTGAGTCAATTTAACACACTATCAGAATCTACCTACCTTGGTCGTCATCAACCTAATTGCAAAATTAATACACCCACACCCGGCATTGACACATAATTTGATCAAGAAAGATACTCTTCTTCATTATTATTACTCGCCACAAGAGAGTCTCGGGACAACCAATGATTTATTATACTGGGTAAGGCCTTTTCTGACTTACAAAAAGGTATATTTTAATCACCCTGATCTGCTGTTTATAGACAAAAAAGAGAAAGCCGCTACCATCATTGACTTCGCCCTACCACTATTCCTTAACATAAGGAAAACCGAAATGGGGAAAAAATAAGTAACAGCTTGGAGATTATACAGTTATGGAAGTTAACTAAAACAACAATATACTCTAGTTGGTATAATCAACTTAGGGATAATGATATCACATTTACCTTCTAGACCCCTAATAAGAAGATTCTTGTTGCCTTTCAGAGGGCGGTACCGCTGCAAACCTGCCACATCACCTGAACATTTGTCACATTACAATGAATTTTGTTTTTCGGTAAGAATGCCCCATAATAATATAAGTTTGCTTTTAACATTATAATAATGACAGTTTTATTACCTACGAGGAAGTTTATAATTTGTGCAGTAACAAAACCAAAAATTAGAACTCTAACATACTTTCTCCAGTTTCCCGTCAAGTTTTCTAAAAAATTACAAATTACATAGTTTGATGTTTATATCCAAATAACTAACATTGTCTTCAGTCAGGTCATTGAGGAAATAATTTCAACACTTCAATTTGCTATTTCTTTTTCTCATAGAGTGAGTTCCCTTTAAGTCTATTGGACCTCATTCACCAATCGTAAACAAATAACATTTTGCCACGCGGTTCTCTATATCTTCTAAACAAATTACACATTCCATAAAGGCTGTCACTTGATACGTAATTTTAATTGTTTTATCAATATTGTCACGTGGCTAAATGTTGTTTGTTTACGATTGGTGAATGAGGTCCATTCTCTCTATTAGCTCCCAATGTCTTCATGAATGGTACAAGGGTGACAGCTGGTCAAAAGAAAAAAATATATTTGAAGCAAATTTTCGTACATCGATGTATGTATGGATTGTTAAGTTGTCGCACTAATAATGCGAATGTCCTGAGTTCGAATCCCAAACTGGCCGATTTTCATTTTCTCTTTTTTTTTTATTTCAAGGACAAATACAATGTGAATGATTAGTTTGCTTGTAGTATTCAAAGTGACTTGAACTGAAAGTCTGAAAGACTACTTTACTTTACTTTTCATTCTGTTCCTTCTAGTACATTTTGGGGACGTATATAGCAATAGAAACATCCAAATGATACAATCTCACGAAACAAATGATATGGCGATGAAATGCCTTTAAATACAATATCTATAGTTGGGATACTACGGATTTCTAAGAGACTCAACATCTTCAGGTCATCTATTTTCTTAGTCTTAATAGGGTAGAACCATCTTTGAACAGTCTCACACTAAAATGTATAAATAAAAACAATGATTAAAAAAAAACATGTTTAAATGCAAATTCATAACAATGTGAAAGAGGGAAAAAAAAGTTCAATTACAGTCACACACACACACACACACACAGACACACGGACACATGATCACAAAGTATCAACCCATCTCTGGGTATTTCCTCGGTGCGTACTTGAATGAAGAGATTCTATGATTGGCCAAACAGAACCAATTTCCTATTCAATTAAAGTCTCGGAAAATGATCTACGGAGATGAAAGGGAGGCTAAAGGAAGATAACTCTATGACAGAAATGGTGTGCAGCCGACAAAGTGCTGTGGCCAGTGCCAACCTAGATAGGCTCGTAAACGCCATAAACTACATTCCCGGCCTCCGACGTCTTTTTCAAATTGAAGTCATCCCCAGGCTATGGGAGTACCATACATATAAAAAGGTCTTGGGCTGCTATTGTTGGACTGATGCTTTAAGATTTAAAGCTTAGATTTTTGCGTTTAAATACAACAATACTTTGGGAAAGTACAGAAGAGTGAGACAGAAAGACGTCAGCTATACGCTTTTAAAAAAAAATGATGTCACATGATATAAACAATAGAACAAAAAATTGTCTTGTTTTAAATACAAACATTAAAAAATTTCGAAAACTAATGTTTATTTAAAGCACTCTACAGCCCTACAAAACTCTAACATGATAATTATTTGTTCTGATGGTAGGGTCTTATTTGTGGTTGCTAATACTAGTAGAAAGTTATTTGTCGCATGCATCATTGAACTCTATTCACACTGCTAATTGTTACATACACTTATAAATCATATAGTTTATCTACAGTCACACGTTTGCTTTAAATCATTGTAAGTAAATATATATATAAATATGCACTCTAGACTTGTCTCGATGGTCGAGTAAGTCCTAGACATTGGATGTTAAAAATGAGTGAAAGTCAAAGAGACGAGTGACTGACTGATTGACTTGACTGACTGACGTGACTGACTAACGTGTATTTTTATAAATGTGTTACACACCCGTTTAAATTGTTCAAGATGTTATCATTCTAAATGTGTTTTTACACGCATCTAAATTGAAGTTCGAAAGCCTAAAAATTTTATTAGTAAAATTTAAGTTCAAATATATTTTAAAACAAATCTGTTCAGTTTGTATTGATGTTCTACATTTAAAATATAACTCGCCTACAACGGTATAGTTGGACTAGTTGTTTGAGGCTACAACCCAATGATCGTACATAATTAATGTACTACGTGTATCCATAAGTTGGCTTAGTCTGCTTGTTCATAAAGATTTAGCTCTAAGACATTGGCTTCATTGCTGAATCTAATGGGCTAAGACAACACTTAACACTTAAGGCAATAATAATAATAATTAGGCTTGTCTTCGAGTCCCACGATTAGTGAGGAATGAAGTATTTACCGTGGCTGCGCAGCACCAGCTGTATATTTTGCAACAACCAGGGCAGCATAACCAATTTCAGCAAGTGGTCGATTTAGATTTTTATTTCGCCGTCTGCGTCTGTCCTCGGCAGCGGATTTTCTTTTGGTCTCAAATGTGTATCCCGCGACCTTTGTGAGTGACCTCCAGCTGTATCGTTCTGAGGCCGAATGCAACCAGGTGCTCTCTTCTATGTCAGCTAAGGCAAGTTGGCGCCCTTAGCTTGTCTTTGAAGCGTTTCCGTGGGACGCCTGTTACATCGACCACCTTTTAGCTCACCAAAAAAGACTGCCTTTGGCATTCGTTCGTCTCCCATACAGGATACGTGCTCTGCCCTGCGTAACCATAAGAAGTCCCTCTATACTCTATAGGAAAGAACAAATACATGTTCTTTCGGGAGTCTGTCCTAGTATGTACAACAAGATGCGTGACATTCTCTTACTGCCTTTCCAGTGCTTGATTAACCTATAGGTAACATACGTTATAGCTATAACTCAGTGCCCCACTTTCTTTAGGGATGTCCAAATATGGGTCCAGTGATATTTTCAATCATATTAAGAAATAACAAAAGATACTTGACATTAGGTTGATCAGAAGGGGCCCCATATCTCAGTATAGGACCTTCTCAAGTCTAATTCCAATCTTTTATCTTTCTGAGTATTTTATTATGTGAGACGAAGAGGCGTAAATTTCATTTTGACAAATGTTGTATAGTTGTCTATATATTGTCTACATGTTGTATATATATTGTCTATATGTTGTATATATATTGTCTACATGTTGTCTATATATTGTCTACATGTTGTATATATATTGTCTATATGTTGTATATATATTGTCTACATGTTGTCTATATATTGTCTACATGTTGTATATATATTGTCTATATGTTGTATATATATTGTCTACATGTTGTCTATATATTGTCTACATGTTGTATATATATTGTCTATATGTTGTATATATATTGTCTATATGTTGTATATATATTGTCTATATGTTGTCTATATATTGTCTACATGTTGTATATATATTGTCTATATGTTGTATATATATTGTCTACATGTTGTATATATATTGTCTATATGTTGTATATATATTGTCTACATGTTGTATATATATTGTCTACATGTTGTATATATATTGTCTATATGTTGTATATATATTGTCTACATGTTGTATATATATTGTCTATATGTTGTATATATATTGTCTACATGTTGTATATATATTGTCTACATGTTGTATATATATTGTCTATATGTTGTATATATATTGTCTATATGTTGTATATATATTGTCTATATGTTGTCTATATATTGTCTACATGTTGTATATATATTGTCTATATGTTGTATATATATTGTCTACATGTTGTATATATATTGTCTATATGTTGTCTATATATTGTCTATATGTTGTATATATATTGTCTATATGTTGTATATATATTGTCTACATGTTGTATATATATTGTCTATATGTTGTATATATATTGTCTACATGTTGTATATATATTGTCTATATGTTGTCTATATATTGTCTACATGTTGTATATATATTGTCTATATGTTGTATATATATTGTCTACATGTTGTATATATATTGTCTATATGTTGTCTATATATTGTCTATATGTTGTATATATATTGTCTATATGTTGTATATATATTGTCTACATGTTGTATATATATTGTCTATATGTTGTATATATATTGTCTACATGTTGTATATATATTGTCTATATGTTGTCTATATATTGTCTATATGTTGTATATATATTGTCTATATGTTGTATATATATTGTCTATATGTTGTATATATATTGTCTATATGTTGTATATATATTGTCTATATGTTGTATATATATTGTCTATATGTTATCTACATGTTATCTATATGTTGTTTATATCTATATGTTGTCTATATTTTCTATATGTCCACGAAATGGACGGGAAGACAGACTCAAGGGCTAAGAGAAATGTGGATAGTTTAATCCTTTGGACATTTAGTCCACGTTTCAGCAAAATAAATATTTCTGTGAACTGTAAAATTCCCTTCAATTTACAAATCTCCTCAAAGTCTATCTACACTGACACACTTCTCTAAAACATTTCTCATATTTTATTGGCCAAATTGCGTCGTCCGGCCAGCAAGATGTAGCTGTAATGCCCCGTAAGTCATTCATCTATTTCAAAGTTCACCTCCATGGGGCGTCTAATATGGTCTGTTTAAATACTTTGATTGATACTATCGAATTTACTGATGTATTGCAATGCAAACTTAGGCTATAAATCCAACTGTCCAATATATCTTTAAAAAAAATAAGTGCTAGTGTTACAGATTATTTTGTTTGCTTCTTTGACACTTTAAAATGAAAAAAAAAGGTAACGGTTTCGATATTTAATGACTTTGTCAAGTCACATGTTTCTAAGTATTAATGTGTTACACTTTGTAAGATTCTTATAGTCGTTTTTAAAAAAGCTTATATCAATTGGAAGCAGAATACAGAAACATGTCTGTCTGGTAAAAAGTTTGTACAGGTTATCTCTCCTATACCCAATCTCGGATCAAGCTAAAGTTATGCACTATTATTTCTTTTACCTGATAAAATGATAAAACAGGAATCAATTTAAAAAAACTAGATTATTAAAATTTGGTAATTAATTATTTATTTTGTTTGGTATCAAACAAGAGAAAAAAATTGTACTTGAAAGATGTGGTATAAGTTGAATAAGCTCCCGTAATACTTTGTATGTCGCCGCTTTAAAGCTAACAATAGATAAAAACCACCTATTTTCATTAGCGATTCGCTGGCTCAGTGGTTAGTGTGTCAGCTTGAGGAGGCTTATGCTCTGTCGCAACTATCTATGTAGTTGCATAGTTAATATGTTCACAATTTAATAGCACCGCTTTCATCAACAGGGGATGACGTCATTTGTGCTATTTTATTTTTCTTGTGTAGTGTTAGTTTTTTCCCCTTGTTGCTTCGTCATACATTTTTCATATGACGTCAAACCTTTATTCTTAGTCGTTTGGTGCATTCACGCCATATTGCTCGACTGAAGCAGACTGTATCTTGTGAGCTCTTGAATTCTCCTTGTGTCTTCGCTACTGGACAGCCTTATCGTTGACCTTGGGTATATATTCTTGAGGGATTATTTGACCCCTGTTTAGGGTGAGCTTTAGTTCACATTGTAAAGTTATTCGTAATAAGTATTCGGTCGTATTGGTATTTTGTAGTTAGATTAGAGGATTAGAAGCATTTGTTGTTTTTCAATAGGCTCTCAGGTTTTCGTCTCAGGTTTCAGGACTGACGTCCTAGTCTAAGGTTACAGATTACAGATTGCGGTTTTCTATATCCAGACTTTGTGTTACATTGTGACGTTGGGAGATTTGATACTACTCCGAACTTTGATTTTTCATCGGGTGAACATTCGTCCTGGCTAGAAGATACTTATGTTACCTTGAACAGTTTACAGAATCTTTGTTTTGAAATGGAATATTGATAAGGTCAATACCATGTCTCAAAAGTACAATTAAGTATTTAATTGAACCATTTAATACTATATGTACTTTATATTTGTTTTTCATTATCATTCGTCATATGTCATTTTCATTGTATAATTTCATTTTATTAAATTCATAGTTTACTTTAAATTATCATACACATCGTTTAATAGTTTATGTACAACTGGGTGTGTGTGGTGTGTCTGTTGGGCTGAGCTTTGGCACTAAAAGTAATAATGAAATATAAATTAATTATAACACACAAACACATTGCAACTAATATTACTTTTAATACCTAGACACATTAATAGTTCAGTAAGTTCGAATGCAGGTCTTTCAACTTTTTAAAAATGTAAATGCACTTATAAAGTGATCACGATAACATTCATCTAGATACCACCCTTATTTCTCTCTCACCCCCCACCTTCTACCCTTTCCCAACTTGTCCAGCCAAGTGATTAACGTTTTGAGAAAGCTAAAAGCATGAAATTGCGCTAAACAAAAACATGGGTATAAATATGTGTAAATCGCACAGATTCATTATTGCTATTCTAGATCTATTAAAATTTAATAACATGACTGACCCTAACTAAATGATACAACTACGCTTCATATAAAGCATTTTTTCATTTATTTTTCCTTGCAGTACAACAATGAGAAGAGATTTTCGTGCAAAGGTCAAATAAATTACAGATTGGCCAAACTCTGATTCTGGCCAAAGTGTAATCGTAAACAAAGTACCAACTATGTTGTTTTTTTTTTTAAGCTGTTTTTAAAATCTCACTTTATTCGGGACACTCACACGATGTTTTCTTGGCTACAGGTTAAACACTTTCTTGTACATCGTGTTCGTCTTTTACTTGTTGATATCCAGACATTTAATTTACAAGCAGGGACATTGATTGGATACGGTAAAGATGTATTTCATTGTTACTATAGTCTTAGTGTTTTATCTTACTAATGAATTTTTAGTAGGTTCAGGTGCCTGTAACATGTAGGCTTTTCAAAAATTTATTCGTTGAAGGGACACAACAAATACGTTTTTGACTTATAAAAAAAAGTTTTTAAGTTATATACCATTAAGTGTTATTGAACTATACACTTATACATTTATTTTTTGCTATATAATTTGAGACATATAACTAATTTGTACACATCATATATACCTACTGTATATGGTACCATATGTTACAAGAGTTTCTATAGAAGATTTAAGATCTAATTTATAAGCTTTTATTACCATTAATGTCATTTGCAATTAGCACAAGAAAAAAACAATCTATTTATAGTTCTATTGGAAGTTTACTCTATTGGAAGTCTACTCTATTGGAAGTTTACTGTTGTTTCTGGAAACTGGAAATGTAAAACGTTTTTTTTTTAAATACAATTTAAACAACCTTGACACTTTTGTTTCACGAGACAGATGTCTTAACTAAAAGCTGTCGATATTGAATTTTTTAAACGACGTTAATAAAATCATTAGCAATAATTTTGATTTTAAAAGTAGCACATACAGTTTTTGCTTCAGTGGCTAACCTTAACTGACCCAGAACAGCTCATTGAGAAAGAATAGATGCAAGTCTGTGTTTTTAAGTCCCAGGCGTTTCAAAAGAAAATAAATGTTTTTTTGTGCAATCGTTAAATGTGGCTACGTAATGCCTAGCTCACATTATCCATAAAGTATTCATTAATTTATATATCAACTAATGACTCTTCCACATCTGTAAATAACCTACGCATTTTGTCGACGTTCTCTTCTCTATAGTACATTCTGTCCATCCTGTTCAGACAGATCAATTGTTTCGGGTCATTTCGTTTTAACCACAAGGCTTTACCCGAGTAGCCGTTGGCCACTCGTATACCCATTTGTAACGATTATGGACATGTCGGCGGCTTCCTACACGCCTCCCCCTCCCCCGATCTTTCTCGTGCTGCCAGGAAGTATCGGCTTCACATTCTGTACTTGAAGACTTAGCAGGACAACAAGCAAAGTCTTGGTCTTATTACATCTTTGTTGGAGAGGCAAGCTGTACGATTCTATCAGAAGCAGTGAGATAATCGATTCCCTTGTTTAAAACGTGCACATCTGTGAAAAGTCAATTTCCAAAGGACTCGATCCTCATATAGTCAACGTTATAATCAGTTTCAAATATATAGACATTCACACAATTCTAAATCTTTCTTAAAATGGTGTGGATTTTTTTTTATATATTAACTAAACGGGTTCATTTTAGGAAAGTGCAACAGATAACTGGTAGAAGACAACTATTAGATGTTATCTTCCAATATTAAATAATAAAATTATATGTCACAAAGATACACCATTATATTGTTCCATAACCCTATACCTAAGTCTCACTACAAAAGTAAATAAATTCATATGATCATATATAGGAAGTATAATCCTATTAATAATAATAGATAATAAAAAATTTATCCTTGAGAAAATGTGCCTTACATGTGTTATAATGATAGCACTGTCTCACTAAACCTTTACATGTGAAGTCTAAAATAGAAAGTTGAGTTATTTGCAATAAATAGATTGCCAGGGAAACAAAAGAGTTCTGGATTCTGTAATTGTGTCCTTGCCGCAAGTGGTAATGGAAATAAGCACTCCACTATAAAATGCTTCAAGTGGCATGCATTACAAATAGCTTCTGACAGAGTCAAACTTTGGATAAAAGGAGCGGCTCAGTTACTGGACCCGGCCAAACGTTTTAGCACTAACAGGAAAAGGGGCAAAGGCAAGTAATTGACGTCTAAACCAGTAAGCTTCGGGCAGGAAGGGCTCGTTAGACTTGGCAGGCTCCCACAAAGGAGAACACTATGAGTTCAAAAATCTGCAGCCTTGAACATGGGAAAAAATCAGGAGCCGGCGGCCCATAGGTAGCTTTCAGAGCCTGCGATCATATCTAATACCTAGGCAATAATCTCATTTTCATGAGATGATCCATTTTCGTTTCCGAACTGAATGAGCTAAACCATAGGCGAAGCCAGGGGGCGGTTGGGGTTCAACCCCCCCCCTCCCGAAATTAAATCACCCTGCCCCCCCCCCCCCGAAAAAATATCATGGCTACGCTCATCGGCTAAACAAACTGCTTTTACTCAATAACATTACAGTCAAGTAATCCATGTTTTCGAAATTCGAGTTGCTCGCCGTTTCACCAATAGATGTTATATTATTATCAACTTTATCTCAAATTTAATTATTGACTGCCACATCTACAGTAAATTAGACATTTCAAGGAAAAAGAGAAATATTAAACAATCACAAAAAGTACAATCTTTGTCTTATTATTAATTAATAATAATTAACGTTTGAAAATGTTGATACGAAACATTTGTATATAATGTGAACCATGGGCGTAACCCGGGGGGGGGGGGGAATTTAGTGACTAATTTTTTGCTTTGATTTTGTTTATTTTAGGTGAGATTTCAATACTAAACCATCACTTGCCCCAGCACAACCAAGGGTGTTTTAAGTTTAAAACCCCCTTCCAGGGGGATTCGAGTTTAAAACCCCTACTAGGGGGGTTTGAGTTTAAAACCCTCTACCTGGTGTTTTTACAGTTAAATCTCCCTCTTCTATAAAACAAAACAAAAAAAAAATGCAAACGAAAATCCCCAAATTCCAAGAGCACAAAAAAATCAAATTACACACTCAAAATGTTATGAGCGTAGCTAAATGGGTTTTGACTCAGTTTTGAGTTTAAACCCCACTTCAGCGGGGTTTGAAGGTAAAAAATACCTCTTTAATAATAAAAACAAAGCAAATTATACACTCAAAATGTAATGGGTATAGTCAAATGGGTTTTGAGTATAAACTCCCCTCCGGTGGAGTTTGAAGCTGAAAAGTACCTCTTCAATATAAATAAAAGCAAATTACTCACTCTAAAATCTATGAGCGTAGCCAAAGAGGTTTTGAGTTTAACCCCCCCCCCCTCCCATCCCGGCCAGGGAGTTTGAAGCTAAAAAATACATTTTCAGCGTAAGAAAAAAGCAAATTACGCACTCAAAATGCTATGAGCGTTGCCAAAAGGGGGTTTGAGTTTAAACCCCCCTTCAGGGGGGTTTGATGCTAAAAATACCTCTTCAATATAAAAAAAAGCAAATTACACACTAAAATTGTTTGAGCGTAACCAATCCAATCGGGGGTTTTGAGTTTAAACCCCTCTCCTACAGATGGCTTTTTTTTGTAAAGTTTAAAACCCCTCCAGATGATTTTGAGTTTAAGATCCCCCTACAGAGCATTTTGAGGTGGAAAACCCCCAACATATGATTTTGACGATAAAGCTTCCCTTTTCGATATAAAATATAAAGCAAACTACAGTCACTTAATTCCAAGAACGTATTCAAGAGAGACTACACATTTTTACCAGTGGCGGGGCTCCATTAATAAAGTGCAGTTAATAGTCATCTGCCGAAATTGAAAAACACTAAATGTGGCTCAACAAAGATGGCTAAGACAGATTTTAGGAGTCAGTTATAGAGATCGGGTCCAAATCAAGGAAATCCTATGCCGAACTGGGAGTCGACCCCTTAGTAAGATTGTGACAGAGCGTCACATGAGGTTTGCGGGACATGTTCTCCGACAAAAAGAATTACGCATAATAAGAGTTGAGATGATATCCTAGTACAACATGACGCCACACATTCATGGAGGTCCTCATGGCAAGTGGGAAGAGGCTTCAGACATTACCAGTGACAGATTTATATGGAAACAGCTTGACGGCAAATGCTCCGAACGGCGCAGGAGGGTCTAAGTCAGTAAGAATAGCACATTAGATTTTTGAAATAAAACTTTTTAACAGCAGGAAAATGCAGTGTAGGTACCTCAGAATATGCATTTTGTTGGCTTTCAATACCAGAAATAGTGCTTGGCGCTCCCCCAGACCCCCTTGCTAGTAATGGCGGGAATCTACAATTTTTCCACTAACTCATGAAAGAACCTATTCTAGGGCACAATAAACGTCTTCCGAAAGAATGAAGTGTCAGAATGTAATAAAGATTATGTACACACACACACATAAATACATATACATTTTTTTCGGGGTTCGGGGGGGGGGGGGGGAGGGAGAAAAAATCTACCCCCCCCCCCGAAAAAAAATCCTGGCTACGCCCATGATGTGAACCTAAAAACATTTAAAGCTTGTGTAAATAAATAAATAAATCCCAGCACTTTATATTACCTTTATTTTTTTTGTTTCTCGTTCTACGTTCTGATTAGAAAGCATTAACATCGAGTAGCCGCTAACAAGATTCTAAATTTAGTTGCATGTGCAAGAAATGGGAGAGAATCATGTCGTTTCACTAATTAAACAAACCTTCAGATATTTTGATGTCAAGGAAGTATTACAGAAATAATCAAAACTTTCCCAACAAAATTATTTTTGTTTAAAAAAATGCATCCTTAAATGTTGACGTAACATATTTAATAAAATATTTTTATCTTCTAGAATTATTTTTCTATATTTCTGTTTCTTCCATATGTAGAACCTCTGTGGAGTCATTAATTTGAGATTAGCATTGGCATTTTATTTGTCTGTATATCTACATATGTAATACCCTAAGCACGTATGTTGGCAAGAGTAATGGATTTAAAATTTTAAGAGAATATTTGTTCTAAAAAGTACAGTAATGATGTTCCCTTTTATTTTTTTTAATGAATAAAAACATTGGCCACTTTTGAAATAAAAATGAAAAGTTCATGGGAAATCTGGCCTATGTGCCAGTTAAGCGGTCAAAATAAATCAACGAAATTTGAAAGGTGTTAAAAAGAAAAAAAAATGTTTTGCCTTTTTTTCAAATTGTTTTGAAAAAAAAATAATTATTAAATCTTCCCTTCCCCCTCCACTGAGAAAGAATCGTGGTAAAGCGAATGTATAGATCTACTAGAATTCATTACCTTCCAATGTATAGATCTACTAGACTTTATAACCTTCCAATGTATAGATCTACTAGACTTTATAACCTTCCAATGTATAGATCTACTAGACTTTATAACCTTCCAATGTATAGATCTACTAGACTTTATAACCTTCCAATGTATATATCTACTAGACTTTATAACCTTCCAATGTATAGATCTACTAGAATTCATTACCTTCCAATTTATAGATCTACTAGACTTTATAACCTTCCAGTGTATAGATCTACTAGACTTTATAACCTTCCAATGTATAGATCTACTAGACTTTATAACCTTCCAATGTATAGATCTACTAGACTTTATAACCTTCCAATGTATAGATCTACTAGACTTTATAACCTTCCAGTGTATAGATCTACTAGACTTTATAACCTTCCAATGTATAGATCTACTAGACTTTATAACCTTCCAATGTATAGATCTACTAGACTTTATAACCTTCCAATGTATAGATCTACTAGACTTTATAACCTTCCAATGTATAGATCTACTAGACTTTATAACCTTCCAATGTATATATCTACTAGACTTTATAACCTTCCAATGTATAGATCTACTAGAATTCATTACCTTCCAATGTATAGATCTACTAGACTTTATAACCTTCCAGTGTATAGATCTACTAGACTTTATAACCTTCCAATGTATAGATCTACTAGACTTTATAACCTTCCAATGTATAGATCTACTAGACTTTATAACCTTCCAATGTATTTATCTACTAGACTTTATAACCTTCCAATGTATAGATCTACTAGACTTTATAACCTTCCAATGTATAGATCTACTAGACTTTATAACCTTCCAATGTATAGATCTACTAGACTTTATAACCTTCCAATGTATAGATCTACTAGACTTTATAACCTTCCAATGTATAGATCTACTAGACTTTATAACCTTCCAATGATAGTCCTTTAGAAGTAGAACTAGACTTAGCATACGTGTCACTAAAAAGAGGTTTCGTAACGATATATATGGATGTTTCTAGATGGGAGCGAGTTGGCGTTTCATTGCCCCACAAGAGTTTTCGTTAGTTTTAGTTACATTGTAAGCCAGCGCATGCGTTGTGGCTATTTCTTTTTTTACTTTGAAAAATTATAACGGTCAAACTGGTGTTTTACCTGTGAGGCCAAAACGTGCAAGTACTTCTCAGCAACTGTCAAAATACTAGAAAATTCGTTACAGCCGTTTTCGAAATCCATGTCCACCCAGGTTTCATTCACCCGCCCACCACCCACGCAGACGTTTCCACGAAGTTACGAGTTAAGTAGAGGCAATTGGAAAAATGAAAAATAAAGCAATCAGATTTTTTTACCCAAGGTAGAGATGTTGTTTTTCTTTGGTTCATGAAATACAGATGCTACATATCAGCAGTATCTACTCTAATCAAATTTCTAAGAGAACACTGCGGTAAGTACATTCAATCTGCAGTTCTAGTAGGTAAAGAAAACGTATTTATTTATAACACACATAGCAAGGTAAAGGAAGTCATGACAAGGGAAGCAACAAACTAAAAAAAAAAAAGGGGTCTAAATATTTAAAAAAATAAAAAAATCCTAATTTGTCTCGTGTTGGCACAATTGATGGAGAGTTGACACTTGAACAATCCATGCACGTTACCGCGCTCTCTCGTGACACGTGACTCGAAACATTGACTTCCTGTCCGAGTGAAAAAAAAAGAAAAAGACTGTTGTAACAGCCTATTTACGTATTCCAAACGTTCACTGTCTTTTATTAAACTGGTCTTGCTCTTCAATGTCCGCCCATGTTTATCAAAATTTAAACACAATACATTGGCAACAACATTTGATCCACAGACATTTCATCAGCGCTTTCGAGATTAGAAAACAGATTGCAAATCAGTGGTTCTAAAAGTATTGGTCTTTGTGCTCCGCTGTGTCTATACAGCGGTCAATAAGTTTTATTTTCCTTTTTTTTAAGCTCAAGAATATCAAATGAAAATGACATTTTATTTTTAGAATGAAACCCTTTTACAGCCTGGCTACATCGAGGTAAATGTGACTATAAAAATAAACAGTCTAATAACAATTTAATAACAGTCTAGCCAGGAAAATAAGTGACTTGGCAGAATTTAGGTCATTGGTTAATATGCATGACTAAATGTACGACGCGTAGGACGTAATCATCTTTTTTTTTTTGAAGTAACGTCTGTAGTATATAACAATATAAGATAATAACGACTGGATATCAAAATTCGTTTCCTTATTTGGTCTCAAATGTATATTCCGCCCATTAAGGTCGATTTCTTTGCATTAAAGAGATTGCCATGTATCGGGCAATTGATGTTCTGTTGGGCTTGGTCCGACACCGTCATCGGTGTGAGAAGACGCTTTAGACATTGCCTGTAACAAAAAAAAAAGTAATTTTTAAATATTTTTTTGCTTGTTTTATTGTATTCTTGTCTTCTTTATTTTCCCGCATTTATTTTGAAATTTTTACATGTGTACAAATAGAAGTCCTTGTGAGACCAAAGTCCTGACACTTCTGTTTAATTTACTGAGTTGGACTTTATTGCTAAGACATACACCCGTCGATCCGCTGTGAACTATTACGTTGATTTTTGACGTAAGTGACTGCCACTTATTAATAATAATTTCTTGGTATTTAAAACTCGAAAGGATGAAATTTAAAACAGGTAAAGAAATGTAGAAATATCTTGTAAGTCTAAATTTAAAAAAAAAAGGATAATTAGAGGTTTGTGGTATAAGTGCTTTCAGACAATTCATCATTCATTTTCCTCCATGAATGGAATAAAGTGTTGTAATAATACTAGACTTTTAAAGGGAAGACACTAAATGGGATCAGTCAAAAAGCTTCAAAAGTTTACTTTTTTCAATTAATTATGGAAATTGAATTATATAGTGTTTGCTATAATGCATATTAAATCTTTTCATGATATCTTCGTGAAGAATTTAAATCTTTTATCTCGTAAAAAGGATTTTTTTTTTTACCTAAACATGGACATTCTGCTTACATTGGCTCATGAGTTTCTGAAAATACAAAGAAATATTCAGTGGATTATTCATCACTCGATTCCATTGTAATACAACAGCTACCATTCATATGTCGCTAGATATGTATATAAAATGTACTGTTTCAAAGGGAAGGAACCCATGCTTCTTACATTTTTACTATTTTAAAAGAATCTCCCTTTTTCATCAAGCTGCCAAACTTCCAAGAATTAGAAAACACAAGATCGTTGCTTGTTTCAATGAGTCGACCCTCGACCCGCGAAATAAAGTTCAATTTATGTACGAAGATATCGACCCTTTCTCCAATTTACTGGATCCGCCTTTGCACGGATACAAACTACTGACCAATTTTTTAAAAACTCTTGTTAAAGAAAATATCAAAGGGAGATTATCTGCACAGACAGAACAAGACAAAAAAGTATGAAACTTGTATCAAATCGGCTAACATGATAGGATGGAATAAGAATATCAAGCAGATACATTCAAAATGCATGCAGCACACCACCAATCTATTGTGTTCTTGCAGGTCATAAAAAGAAATTTAACCTCTAATTCTGCAATTTCTAACTCTTAACTGCTAGATGATTGATATAACAGATTCTTTTTCACATATTTTCACTTCAATTAATATAGTTTATTCTTCAGATGAAGTTATTTTGAATTTCGATTGGTCACATTGAAGCTTTCCTGTAACTAATCTTCTATCAAAAACTGTCTTCATAATTTTTTGTCCAAACATAACTACATTTTGGTTTAAATAAAGAAAAATGAATCATGTTGCACAACCAAGGGGGTTTTGAGTTTAAAACCCCCTACCAGGGGGGTTCGAGCTTAAAACCCCTCACAGAGGGGTTCGAGTTTAAAACCCCCTACCAGGGGGGTTTGAATTTAAAACCCCCTACCTGGGGTTTTTACAGTTAAATTCACCTCTTCTATAAAACAAAACAAAAAAAAATGCAAACGAAAATACCCAAATTCCAAGATTTTAAACCCCCTCCAAAATATACGATAAATAAAAAAATAGCAAATTACACACTCAAAATGTTATGAGCGTAGCTAAATGGGTTTTGAATTAGATTTGAGTTTAAACCCCATTTCAGCGGGGTTTGAAGGTAAAAAATACCTCTTTAATAATAAAAACAAAACAAAATTATACACTCAAAATGTTGTGAGTGTAGTGAAAGGGGTTTAGAGTTTAAAATCCCCTCAGGTTTAGTTTGAAGCTAAAAAGTACCTCTTCAATATAAATAAAAGCAAATTACTCACTCTAATACCTATGAGCGTAGCCAAAGGGGTTTTGAGTTTAACCCCCCCCCCCCCCCGAAAAAAAATCCTGGCTACGCCCATGCAAGAAAGTGTTGGTTAGTGTCTACTAGTCTACTTTTACAACTCCTAGCATGTATCTTTATATATTAGATGATTTATTTAGCAAATAGTAGTCTTTTTTTTATTTTCGTAACGACCATCAACTAAAAAATAAAATAATTTTCAATGCTCTTCTTCTTTACAGTACTCTATTCGCTGAAGCCTCAGGGCAATATAGACTGATGTATGCAGGCAACAGAAAAGAATCCACAAACACATTCCTAATGCACAATGAATAAAAAATGTCTTGTTACTTGATTACTTAGTCTATCGTCTGCTTGGTCTTGTTTGGTACGTTACGTCGTTGTCTAAGAAAACACAGACCCTACAGAGACAGACACAGAACTAGACAAGACGACAGCATTCTCTGATCATTTCAGCGACACTTAACTAGACAACAAGACTGAGCTAATGGAACGAAATGGATCGAAGATTGCCACCATCTTCTCCAGATAATTGTGGCTAGGTACTTAATAGGTAATAGTGATAATTGGATCAAATAGAGAGCACATGTTTACTGTTAGCACATGAGGTCAAGGTAGCGAGTGCTCCACATGTGAGAAAGAAGAACTTCAATATCTTTATGAAAACAAATGAACTGTGCAATCATTGTTCACTATTTGGTCGTCTAAGAGCTTACTCATTTGGACATAAAAAACAACAACATTTTGTTGTCAAAATTTATCCATAACTATTATACCAAAATATCGAAGTAACATATTCACTCTCGCCATACCTCCCCCTGGCAATACACAGTTCATAGTTCAAAGTGTAGCTTTCTGTAACAGTCCATGAGTACGAAATATCACGTTGGCAATGAGGTAGTTCCTTATTTCTGACCTACTTTAACCAAAGTCACGTGATTGTTGGACAACAAAGAGGAAAATGGCCTTGTCTTCCTATATTTCCATTGCTGTTGCTCCTCTATTTTTACGAAATTTTACTTTTACAAACATTTAAAAATATTCAGAGTACATCAACAAACTCCCTGAATGTTCAAATAACTTTACGAATGTTTTCATAAAGGGCTAAGAACTGTTATAAGGATGGGTTTAAATTATCAATGATATTTTCTTTATAGTCCACAACAAGCGTCAACACATTGCAGATGATACATTCACATACAGAAGAAGACGTTTTTACAAACGTTCTTGTAAGATTAAAAAAAAGCTTGGTATAAACTACACAAAACACACACACACACACACACACACATATATATATATATATATATATATATCGAGAGAGAGAGAGAGAGAGGCCTATATATGGGATAATATGCATATTAGTTGAAACATTGTTATTTTCATAAACTTCAGCTATTTTTTTACGTTATATATTTCACATTCCGGTTATTGTGTTGGATACATGCATATGATGTATTATTATGTTATTAAAAGTTCTATCATTTTTAAGAAATTCACAAAATGTTACATTAAAGTTTCAAAAATGCGTCGACGAAATAGATCTAGACCAAATTTAACAATGAAAGGGCGGGGTAAGACACATTTGGCTTGTGTAACTGTAAGAGTAGATCTAGATTTATCCTTGACTATCATATCTGTTATTTGTTCGCTAAACAACTGAAGCCTATTACGCACAAGGAAAACACATGGCGGTCTTTTTATCTTTTATAACAACTAGTCGACATATCGACTACACACTAGCCCTAGAGCTATCTGACCAATACACACTGGTCTGCTGTCCAACTTTTAGTGTTCTACTCAAGTTCAAGTTTGTTTACTTTTAGGCAGAGAGGGGGGGGGGATGAAAGTGTTACTTTTTTTTCTAGGACTGGTTACCCGAACGCTAAGAACTGTAAGTGTAGTCATTCATTGTAGATCAAGAAATCTTGATCTCAGTATGGCAGATTATAGGCCAACGCTACGGTACCTTCTATCAAAGGTTTAACTATTTGTTTTAGTTGAAACTATTAAAAAAATGTATCTCTAGATTCTCCTGTTATTAACAAATTATAGTTTAGCGCTAATGAGTAAATTGAAACCACTAAATATTGACTTAAAACGCTTCAGATTCCCACTACAAACTAACTAAAACTAAGCACGGTGC
This sequence comes from Biomphalaria glabrata, assembly GCF_947242115.1. Taxonomy (NCBI): domain Eukaryota; kingdom Metazoa; phylum Mollusca; class Gastropoda; family Planorbidae; genus Biomphalaria; species Biomphalaria glabrata. The sequence goes on along the minus strand of NC_074723.1, from coordinate 16,874,281 downwards.
GCGTTGTATACACACAACCACGTGACTCGGGGGGAATACGAAACTACCTCATTCTCAATGTAGTTACCACAAGTTACGCTTTACAGGCTCAAGTTACGCTGTACAAGGTTCAAGTTACGTTGTACTAAGTTCAAGTTACGCAGTTCAAAGTTCAATACGTCACAATGACGTAGTTTACAATGCCAAGTGTCATCTCACAGTTCATCTTCAGGAGCATCAAGGGGTATGATAACTTCATGATATTTTCATAACATGGATACAAACAATAAAACATCCATTAACAACTTATTACAACGTTGAAACAGTGATACTTGAGGCATCCCTAAATTTCCAACCCATCAATAGATTCAAGTTTATTTCTTCCTTCGCTTACCGTTTCCTCTGGAATCTGTAATTTAAAAATGATCGATGCGATGATACACACAAGGAAAATAAAATACTTCTGCTCATACTTACTTTCCAGTAAACTCTTAATATATACCCTTTAAATTATAATTCTTCAAATTATTTCCCTTTCTCATCAATACACTCTTTTGAGTGCTAAGCTATATAAATCAACAGCAGCCATAATATATACAAATTATTTACAACTTAAAAGAACGCTACATGTTCATTCAATGTATAATTTAACCAATGCTAGTACACAGGGGCGGACTGGCTATATGGGCGAACGGGCAAATGCCCGGTGGGCCGGTACCAAATGGGCCGGTCTGGTCGCGACCAAAGAAAAAAAAATTAAATGCAGACAACTTTTAAAAAAAGTGACAGCAGCAAGACACATAGGCCCGAACACTTTTTCTTGTTTTTTTTTTTTTTAAATTCTTATTACAATTAATTTTGTTTGAAATTCAACAAGAAATAAAATTTAAGAACTACACTATACACTGTACGTATTATCATTTGTAAAACGTTAGACTGTACTTTCTGCTATGCACGAGCGGCATGGCCTTCAACACTTCTTTCATGTCTTCAAGACTGTGTTTGGCCTGATCAATTTGCTGGTCGGCATGGGCCTTTGATGGCACTCCTATTTTTGTTTTGCTCCTTCCCTCACCCGTCTTTTGATGGTTCCATTGAAAGTTAACGAAAAAGAGGGATGGGAGAGGTTAAGTTAGAAAACATTGATAGAACGCGGCTAAAGGGGAGACAATTAGCTCTTTAACAAAACTTAATAGAAGTTAACTTAAACACATACACATGCGAAATAGCAAACCACCCAACTTATTCATAGCTCAATATGGGAATAACCGTATAAAGTTCTAGTTTCTGAGATTTGAAAAGAAAAAAGTAAGTTTCTTGTTGTTTATTTGTAATAACAGATCTAAAAAATACTACACTTAAGGCTTACAAAAAAAATTATTTAATTAAAACATAAATCTAGATCGAAATCAGCATCTTTGTTGCCATGATTAATGGCAAACTTATGCTTAGTATGAAGTCATTAATAATGAAAATTATTACAATAATTGATATAACGCTGTCACATCCGATATTTAATGAAAGGAGATTTAGAATCATTTATATTTTAAATAATATATTCATATACAAATCGCGTTTTTGAGAATGTACTAGGACGAAGCAAGCTTTTCACATTTAGAAGTACCTCTCTAACCCTTCTGCTTTTTCTTATCTGGTAAAGGGATATATATATATAGTTCGTCCATCGTAGTTCGATTATGACCACTTTGTCATCCAGGGGGCTGAGGGCTTTGCACTGGGGTTTTATGTCTCCTCGTGTGGCTGGTGAGACCTATATGAGCCGGAATGCACACTAGGCAGGTTATTCCAGCTGGAGCTAGTGTCATTGGCCTTGCTTTTCTTCTCTGGCGTTTTTCTTCTGCCAGCTTGGTTCTCTTTTCCTCAGCAACCTGTGCGCCAGTTTTCACAACGCGACGCCATGATGCTCTGTCATGTGCCTCTGGATCTATCATGATATATTTTAATAAGCTATTTGATTTACCATGTTATATCAACATGTTACATAATTGCATGCTATTCTACATTGTTTGTTTACTTGAATCTCTATTATTATTCTGCACTTACTTAATTCTTTTATTGTTTATAATACTAGTTAGCATTATTTGAACCGGGGGTGAATGTTATGAAAATTGTATTCTGTATCGGTTATCGTTCTTATGTTTACATGTGCTTGTAACTCGTCTGTGAGAATGTGTTCACGAAATGTATGTTGTGTAGTCATTCAGTGTATTAAAGCCATACTATACAGACATGGTTTTTGACTCTCTTATCTTTATGTTCATAACAGTCTTGCCATTTGACATTCAGTATTTTTCACAGACATGTCGTGGTAGTGATTCAGTTTCTTTGCATGTTAACTGTACACTATCCATGTTTCTGAGGCATAGAGCAATGTAGGGGAGGACGACGGCTCGATAGACCCCTAGTTTTGTATTTGTGGTGATACCACTTTAAAGGAATGGGTTGCCTGAGTCAGCCAGGAAAACCAATGACTTAGCATATTTTAAGTCACAGATCAACATTCATGACTAGATTGACACGTGAAATGTGTAGGACCTAATTATTATTTTTTTCTTTTGAAGAAACGTCTGTAATCTATAAGTAATACCAAAAAGTTTGAAACTCATTAAGGCTGCCATTGTAGTGTTTATAGTTTTCAGACTACATACATGTATAAATAGAATACATTATGTAAGCATACGAAAGCATACATCCAGTTTTCGATGCGTTATCAAAATTTATATATTTTGAATTAGGCTTACACCTATGATAAAACACATGGGCGTAGCCGAGAGGGGAGTAGTTCAAACCATCACCGGCCTCAGATCTCATTGTCTGAAAGGGAAACTTTACTTACTTCCCCAGTGCAACCAACTTAAGCAAACTACAGTCACCAAATTTCATGAGCGTAGCCAAAAGGGGTTTTGTGTTCCCCCCCCCCCCACCTCCAATACAAAAACTAAAGCATTTTACCTTTTTCTACCAGTCACTGGATTCCACTGAATAGAAGATTTAGTTTTTGATTATTTTAGCGGAAGAGTAGCAGGCTAATTGCACTGTAGATACCTCAGAATATGCATTTTTTAAAGCTTAAAATAACGACAAAAAATGCTTGAGCCCCGGACCCCACTGGGGGAGCTTACATCGCTCCCCCAGACTCCCTAGCTGTCCCTTGTCGGTGTATACTGCCTTTCACTAATTATAGGAAGAGAGTATTCTAGGGTAGAAAAAACGTTAGAAAAAATGAAAGATAAGAATGTAATGAAGATTAATTACATAAAGACACACTAATATATATATATTGCGGAGAGGTTTAAAATCATACACACACCGAAAATATATGACATGACATTTGTGGGCCGATTTATATGGTAATGCCCGAGCCGATTTTGATACCCAGTCCGCCCCTGCTAGTACATATATCTATGCATACTTATAAGTAAACCATCAAGAATTTACTTTCTCCAACTATATTCTGTTTCTCCATTTCATCTTTGGTAAGGTCTACATGACCTACAATTGTCCCTTGTTCCCTGGTACTCATCAGAGTTACCTCTTCTTTGAGGCTTCCCTCTATGAGACTGTCTATAATAGTCATCACCATCAAAATTTTTGTCATACCCAAAATGGTCAGATCTGCTATCTGAATAGTCGCAACTTCTACATTGCCTGGCTCTATGTCCTTTTCTATGACATTTAAAACAAATAATGTTTATTCGCACTTCACCACAAAAATTTCTTTGTCTCATTTTAAATTATTGTCTTCTATTCCAGCTATCTAACTCTCTTTGAGTCAGTTCCTTTAGTCCATGTCTATTGTCTACAAGCAAATCATGAGACAATCCTGGTATTGCTAAACCTCTACAATATCCGGTATAAAATGGTGTTTCTAAGAAAACTTACAGGCATGATAGCGCTTTATACTGCCATCTATCAATCTTCCTTTTTCTCATACGCTAAGTAACAATCTGGTTTAACTAAGTTACTCCTAATCCCGACTGTACTGCATCCATAATCTTTTACAAACCTCATAGGTTTCCCATTAATAAAACCAGAGTGTACTCTCACTCTGTTAGTTCCATCTTCAACAAAATTTATCTCTTCTACACCCCAACAATAGTTCATCTCTTCTACTTCTTCATTATCACTACTTTCTCTACTGTCCCTAACATTGGTGAAATACACTCTACTTTTGTTATTTATGTTTCTGTTCTCTTTCAACTCAACTTTCCTAATCTGCTTTCTGTAACTGTCCCTATTTCCTGATCTGTTGTGCTTCACTTTTTTACAGTGTGCTGCAATATGACCTTAACCTTGGCAATTAAAACAGATTGTCTCTATATAGTTAGTATTGTCTCTATTTCTACAATGTCTGCTTTCATGTCTATCTTTATACTTATTTTATTTACTATATCCTACAAAATCAAAGTGTTTCTTGTCTTTGTCTGAAAATGAATTATTTGGATAAGCACTGCTGTAAGTTCTCATAATAATAACTATGTCCTCTAAAGTTTTTGGTTTTCTCTCTTTTATAAATGACTGTAACTGAGATTCACATTTGTTTGTAAAGTTATCTATCAGAATAAAGTTTTCAAGTCCCTCGTAGCTTTGATCTATTTGTTCAAATGACATCCATTTACTAAAATAATCTTTTTCAAGATTTACTGTTGTTTGAGGATCTATCTGACTACTAGGAAAATGTTCAAAATATTTTTACTAAACGTACTGGTATTGTAACATAGGTATTAAGAAGTTCTTTCTTTAATATATCATAATTATTCTGAATGGTATGGTCATGATTCTGACAAATAGTTAATGCTTGACCTTGAACAAAATCAAGTAAGATCTGAGACCATTCATTTTCTATTATGTTACAACTGTTCATTTTGATCTCAAAACGCTTTAAATAGTCTGAAATACTGTCTTTATCTTCCTGAAGAGGCTGTAATCGTGCCCCCATTGCCTCCCTTACTACGCCTCTGACAATAACATTAGTAAATTGACTTTAAAAAGCTTTACTTTTTACGAAGCAGATACCGAATTTTTATACGCTCTTTAGGATCAAAAGTGAATCTACCGTCGAATAAAGAATTAAGCGACGAAAAGAAACGTAAGTCGAACCAACGAATAAAACAAATTCATCTGCATGGTGAGAAATATATATAAAATAAATTGCATTCAATCTTTGGACTTTTAGATAGAGTTATTATCATTTATGACATAGAGAGAAAAAAATACACGAACATCAAACACATCATGTATATTTTAGTTGAGTTTCTCGCCTCCACATTGACTGACTGGCTGACCCTGTCGTGGTCTGGGCCCCATGTGGGGCCATGGTATCTAAAAGTGTCGTAGACCAACAGACCAGTTAGCTCCAGACACTGATAGCAATATTTTTCTTGCTTAAATAAACACCAGAGGCTGGGGCTTCTAGTTGTCGCTAGTCTCCCCCTGCATCGTAGTGGATCTGGTTTAGATTGACAATCTTGATGGTTGAAATCGGTCAGGATTCTTTCTCCACATTGTTTTTTTTTTTTTACTACTTTCTTCTTTTCTTCCATTTCCCTTACTCACACATACACACACCCACACAGCAAGCATCACGAATTTTTGTTGACATAATTACATTATAATTAAAACTTGACCTTAAAACAAAATATTGACGTTTTCTTTTGTGTAGTGTGTCTAGACATTTTTCTTGCTCAGTTTTAGTGGATAAATTTACAACGAAATTTAAGTACAGGGTGTTGCTTAGGAATCAAACAAAATGATTGCCCATCACGGAGGAAAAAAAATATTCGCTTTGTATCTCACAACTTTTTTATTAGCATTGTATTGACATTAACAATAGAAAGTCTAGAACTGTACATTATTTTATGCATTGATTAATAAGATATGACAATACAAATATAATTCATACCCGATTAAGAAGATGTTTATTTTAAATGTTGAATTTAATTTAGAGATCCAAAGCTTTGTGCACTGACTGATATAAGTCATGATTAGGATCGTTTTAGTGGAATATTATTATTTAGAATAAAGAGTGGAGTTTGTTAGCTATCGAGTCTTGATTTAATCATAATTTAGTCTTTTAGAATTGCAATGCTGTATTTTAAATTTTCTGTTAAAACAAGTTTGGAAGTAAGCAAAAGTCTGTATCAGAAATGCAAGTGGGTTTGTCTAATTTTTTTTTGATAAGAAAGTGTACTATTTCAATAAGCCTTTTATCGGTAAATTTGAAATGATTGGCTCTATCTCTAGTTGGTGTCATGTGTTCACAAGTTTTAGCATTGCCATCTATATAATTGGCATAGCCTTTTTTTCCCCGAGATACCTCTTTTGTTTCATTGTTTATTTATATTATCTCTGCTTCTATTGAATCTTGTGCATGTTATTTCTCTCACTTCCTATTATCGGATGAAGTTAAAACTCTGAACATTTTATCAGTTAGTCAAAGTTAGTTAATTTAGTTTTATATAGAGACAGCACTAGCTAAGCGGAGATATGTCTTATACAAAGAATTAGGTTGTCGCCTAAATATTTAAAACTAACATTAGAGAACTATAAAACCATCTATTTTCATAAGCACTTAGCTGACTCAAGCTAGTGCAACATGTTTAGGAGGTTTTAACTCTTGAGTTTGATTTCAAGTTGAACAAATTTAAAAATTGTATTAAAAAGCCATCAGGGAAACATTCTCCCAGAAACCCCTACTCCCCGCCCCTCTCCACAGAAGCGGTTGGACCATGGCGCACTAAGCATGCTAGAAGCATGAAATTGCGCTAATCAAAAACAAATTGGTAAAATAGTTCTAATCGCACAGATTTATTATTGTTACTCTAGATCTATTACAAATTCAGTTAAATGATTGATTCAAACTAATTGATAAAATTTAACTTCATAAAAGCTTAGTTGTTTTTTTTTATGAATTTTGTATATATTTTTGTATCTCAATCACTATGAATGAGCCACAGTTAAACATAATCGTTTCAATAAAGAACTGTTTTTTAATGGGCAAATGAATGAATTAAAAGACTTTAAATAATTAAGCAGTACTTTCTGACCATCGCTCAAAGTGTATCTTCACAATCAGCTTTTATCTTTGACTTGTTGGGTCCTAAGCTGGAAGAAAGGAATGTTGAAGTAACGTTAAAATATCCTCTGGAAGGTATACTGGAGACATCCAGCAGAATTGTTTAACTACCAGAAGATAAACATGTTTCCGCCGGAATGTCAAAAAGCTGACGTCACGATGACTTGTTGACTTTTTATTCAATGAAAACATTGCGACTGGCGGACTTTCCTGTACAGCGGGATTGAGTGAACACTTCAAAGTGAGTCGATGACATAGAACTATCAGCAGCGGAGTGTCTGTCGCATCAGTTCGGTCTTAAGACACGTGCACGCTACAGACTGATAACAATACATTTGCCTTGCACTGGATAGAGTTGAGAAAGGCAAGATGGCAATCAGGCGGAGAGGGACCGCTGTATTTTGTTACCACAAGAGAATGAGTATACACATCTCTATATATCTATATACAAACAAATGGAGAGGTTAACTACACCATTAAGGTAGGAAGAAAGCATTCCATCTATAATCAATATTTGACTCTTGTGTCTATTAAGAAGCCGTTCCATCTTATTTTGTAACTAATAGCTAGAACCCATTCATTCTTTTTAGTTGACACTTTGTATTTGTCGATCAAATGGATTGCTAGAGCTGAGTATTGCAATTAAAGTCACACCTACAAGCGTTATGAACGTGGTTTAGCCTGGACTTTAAACAACATTGTTATTCCCAATACGTTTGATCTCGAGAAATGAATTTGAAAAATTCGAAGTTTTATCTCTTTGGTGTGAAGTGTATAAATGTTTTCTATAATATTTGAGCGAGGTTCCGCAATGGTCTGAGTAAACAGTTTTCATTCTAAATGATTATGTCTACTATTGTTTTTAGACGTAGCAACTGGACAGTGAAATGATTCAGTAAACGGGACACACAATTTTCTCGCCTCTTATTTTTAAATTATCATTTTATATTTCAAATTGAGCTTTGAAAATGTTTTGATGTTATCAATTTAAAAAAAAAACTTTTTTTTATTTGTCTTCTATATTAATTCAATAATATTTAAACCACACCCACCCACACCCAGACAGTGTTAGTTCAGCTGGACAATTCATTTTGATTGACGTCTTTTCTTTTTTTTTTTTTTTTTTTTTTTTTTGAGTAAGGTATTTGTATAATAATAAAGTATACACATGTTTATATAAAGAGTTTAAACATAGATTTAAAATAGGTCAAAAGTTCACATAAAACTATAATGATATGTGAATTCAGACTCGAGTTGAATCCACAAACTGATAGAGAAAGGGAGGTCACTTCGATTAAACAAAGGAGGCCAGATGCACAAATAACAACGTCAGGTTCAGAAAAAAAAACCAATGAAAATAAAATGTTAATAAATGTCACATATCTTTTTTGTTTTGTTTATTTTACATATTTTTGGATGCCCTCCAGAATTAAGGATCTTTACGTCCTAGACCAAAACTCCTGCAGGACGGCGGGGGGAGGGGGGGAGGGAGGGTTCGATCCTGGGATCATCGGGGCGACAGTCCAGAGCGCACACGACACGACCTGGCAGACATTCATTTTGCTGTTTATATTGATACAACTTTACAGAAATACTAATCACACTTAAAACTTAAAGCATTGTAATTTATTCTGACCATTATATTGGAACTCACAAAACGCCATAAAATGTATACATTTTAATTTGTTGGACATTTGATAAGACCTTATTGAACACCAACAGAAACGAATGCTTATTTAAACTAAAACTGGGGTGGAGGGGGGTGAGTGTAAGCCAGGTATATCTTACTTAAGTTTTATAGAAAAACAAATTCCCTTGTCATGACTTTTTTACGTTGTTCAACAAGACTCCATCTGTGGATTAGAGCTATCGACCTGAGACACAAAACTAAAATGGATAGTACGTCTCTCCTACAATGTAACAAGTAACCTGGAGTTTGTTGGACATTAAATATAGCATCGTTATATCTTACAAAAGATATTTTAAAAAGTGAAGATGAGGGAATGAGGGCGGGGGAGAGACGCTCTAAATATTTTTGGCCGAAAGATGACCACTGTCCGCTCGTTTTTTTTGTTTTTCAAGAGGAAGTGTACGTGACTTTCAAGCCGAAGAACATTTGTTCGTGTCACGTGTCGTTTCCCCTTAGGTCATTGCTATTCGGATGTAGTCCGTGTTTGGTCTTAGTTTCATGTGTGGCTACATCTTCTGTTTGGCTTGGACGTAATCGTCTTGTATGGTCATCTGTGCTACCCCATCATCTGGTGATATATGACAGAGATTTGAGGACAGTGTCGTCTCAGTGTCAGCATTGCACTGCTCATGTTCAAACACTTTTTTCTCTTTCTCTCTCTTTCTTTCTCTCTCTTTCTCTCTTTCTTTCTCTCTTTCTCTCTCTCTCTCTCTCTTTCTCACTATTTCTCTCTCTCTCTCTCTCTCTTTCTCTCTCTTTCTCTATCTCTTTCTCTCTCTTTCTCTCTCTCTCTTTCTTTCTCTCTTTCTCTCTCTCTTTCTCTCTCTTTCTCTCTCTCTCTCTTTCTCTCTCTCTTTCTCTGTCTCTGCCTCTCTCTCTCTCACTCTCTCTCTCTTTCTCCCTCTCTTCCTCTCTCTTTCTCTCTCTCTCTCTCTCTCTTTCTCTTTCTCTTTCTCTCTCTTTCTCTCTCTCTTTCTCTGTCTCTGCCTCTCTCTCTCTCTCTCTCACTCTTTCTCTTTTATAAGTTTCTGTCTTTACAAAATCGTGACTAAAAGTAGAAGAAACTTTATAATAAATTGATAAGAACAAATTTACTTTTTGGTCCAAATGACAGGGAAGAACTAAACAAGATAATGACACATTCCCCCAACAGCTGTTGAATCAACTAGAAAGACTACACTGCTATTCCCCCCCCCCCCCCCGGCCCCTTTTAAAAAAAGTAAGAATAATTAAAAAAAAAATAATAATGATAATAATAATGATATTTATTATCTGTAAGGAAATTTGTTTTGCAATTGTGCATTATAAATAACAATACATTTACAGCAAAAAATCAATAGTATAGCGCTTTAAAATATATTAATTGATACCCCAATATTTCAAAAAGAAACTTTACGATTTATCGATTCAAGGTTTACATTACATTGGATGGGTCTATCAATCAATGTATGAATTTTTACTTTCTTGACGAAATAAAAAATAAATGTATCTTATTTTGAAAAGAGAAGCTTCCTCATTCTGTTTCTCTCTCAATCCTCTATTCCCACCTCTTTAAGCTTGTCTCTCTCTCTCTCTCTCTCTCTCTATCTATCTAGGAACGCTGTGCAGTTTCAGTTCAATAAATTATTATTTAAAAAAAAAAAAAAAAAAAGCAGCATTGGGATATAGTTTCCCTACATATAGAACATAATTTAGAGTGGAATTGGTTGTTGCGATTTTGCCATTTTGATTTCATGGACCAATGGTGCACTATAAGTGTGTGTTTGCCAAATGTTTTTGTGTTGGCACGAGGCTAGTGTGTCCAAGGGTATTTAAAAAAGGGGGAGGGGAGGTTTTGAAACCGCTTGAGTACAACGTTGATCGCAAACGCTTAAAGGAACGCTCCAGTAGTCGCGTCTCTCGCTTCAGAGACGTATGTATTAGGTTATCTCCCTCGCTTGATTGAATTGTGGCCCGCCTAATTAAGTGGCTGCCTGCTGGACATGAATTAGGCTGTAAACACATGGGCGTCCATGACCCAGCATAGAACTGACCGGGGCACTCCTGAAATTCTGGCCTCCCTCGGTGCTTCATGAGTTTGTGTGTGCGTGCGTGTGCTTGTGTGTGTGTGTGTGTGTGTTTTGAGGGTTGGTGCTGCCTTCTAAAAATAAGTTTCGGGCACTGTCATCGTCTCAAGTCTAACGCCTTAAATGTCGAAATACCCGCGTTTATTTTTTTACTCAGGTTAGGTTTAATTTATGTCGAATTCATTTTAGTTTATCTAAATGGGTCAGATGTTGAAAAATTACGACATTGAAGGCATACAACTTTCATAACATTCAGAACTATAGGCGACTGCGTATTTTCAAAAATCGGAGGCTTATCCGTATTTTGTTTCAAGAAGATGTACCAAGAGTGCCTTCAACCAGGTTTCAATGTCCCCTTTTTTGTGTTTGAACCTAAACCTCTACTTGGTAGGAAGGGACATCAGCTAAGGTGATTTGAACACTTGACTATCGAGACGACTGCTTACAGTACATCGGCGAAAAAGTCCTCTGATAGGTGTTTACTTGCCATTGCATGTCTATCGGATAGAGTAGTTGACAACAGACTTATGCGTGAAAGGTTTAAAACTTGAATGGTCTCCTTGAAGGTTTGACGTTTGTAGGACTTTATGATTGTAACTAGGTCAAGAGCAAGGACCAGGCCTAGCGAAGTCTGGAGGTTGGGCTTTGGACAAATCTTGAGAAACGATTTTGAATTGCTCGAGATGGGGCGTTAATGTAGGCCTGAACACCGACTTGCGACGTCGCAACCTGTGAGCAGTTTAGACCAATAGCTTATTGCCACGTCCCAGGTCGTGACCGCAGGTCAATGTTCAGGCCTTCTATAACTATAGGTCTCGGATGCAATGATTTAGACTTACCAGTACAAAGTGAACATAACAATAGCTACGGTATTATGGCTACGTCACCACATGGTCATCTTCGAATAGATTTCAACAGTTGATTACTTGAAAGAGCAAACTACATATATCTATTGATGTAATTTGTTGCTACAGTTAAGTTCTATTAATCCAAATTTCGGTAATACGAAAGTCCGCTTCAACCGAAATCGGGATATTTTTTAGGAATAAAAACAACTAATAAAGAACCGTGAATAGGTGTGTCGTGTACTTAAAATGAAAGTAGGCCAACAGTTCAGAGATAGTATAACGAACTAAACATTTTAAAGCAAAGTTACGTCAACGCCCCAGAAGCAACGTAACCACTTAGCGTAGAGCTACATCAAAGATTATGTAATTACACATTTAAATTCATAATTATGCTTATTTTAGTATTAATTTCGCTTAATCTGAAATATTCTTTAATCCGAAATGGGTCCGATTCACTGGACACCACAGTACTTTTGTTCACAGTAACACCATCATAACATAACAGTGTCTAAGTCGTCTTCACAGTTACACAATCAACATATTAGAGTCTAGGTCGCCTTCACAGCATACTAAGTTAGATAAATGTAATATTAGGTGGCCTGGTTATTAGATGGCCAAGGGAGGAAGGGGTCAACTCCGGCCCTCGGGCCTCCATAGTCGAACTAAGTGGGAAGCTCGGTATTATCGATCGGTTTAGTGATGTATTGTAGTCGACCGCTGGATTATCTCCCACTTGGTAGCCCAGGATATGACGTTAAGAGACACGCTGACCCTCTGAAGTACAATCTAAATTGAGTCGTTGTGCTCATGGATGGTGGGGCTAGATCTATTCTCTGTACACAGAGGTCGGATTTGTTTAACTTTTACATTTTTTAAACTTGATAAATACAGTTAGGTCAACTTTGTTATACAAATACAAAACAATTCACTGTTCGCTATCATTGACAATTTGTCGTATATTTTTCCCTAATCTCAAGTTTAGCTTATAAACAAAAGAATATTGAAACCGAAATTTACTAGCTCAGAAAAAAAAAACTATTTCTTTTGGTGCTCCATTATTACGTGGAGCCTTTAAAGCGATATTTCATGATTCAGTTCTTCTATTGACAGTCCGGTTAATAATTTTAGAAGGACATGTACACTGGAACTTATATTGCATTATAAAAATACAAGAACAGTTTCTGTGAATCACTTGTACATGGTGTACCTTGATTAGAGTATATACTGTACACTGCAACCATAGACTGAAATCTATTATATCTAGACTGGAAAACAGAAACAAATTCTTATCCGCGATTGATCGATTCACAGACCTATATATATATATATATATAATATATATATGTACGTAACTCTTTTTCAAGCTCTAATAGAGGTCACCACAATTCTGTCTTAGAAAAGTAATGATCTTTAGTTTTCAAAGTTTAGAAATAATGCAAAATCATTTCTCGGATTTACTTTAGAATGGGCTATTAATCACATAACTATATATTCACGCTAATATATGAAACAAAGCCATTTCCTGTTTGTTTCCACTGAGATAATGTTTCAAAAATTCTGATCGAAATAATTCATGTCTGTTGATTTTAATCATCTTATGTACATTTAAATGGATTGATTACCTAGATCTTAAGCCGAGAGTACTCTTGGTTTTGATGTTCAATTACTAGATCTAGATCTAAAAACTAAATTTTATGTTACATAGGTTAGGGTTTAAAAGAAACAACTTAACTTCTTAGAACTACTTTACAAAACAACGCCTTGTTCTAGCGTTTAAAAAAAATTCACATTTTTTTGTAGTGTTAAAAGATCTCCATGTCCAGTCTAGATACAATATATATAAGTCTATGACTGCAAGTAAATCGATTAAAATTTAATGTCGACGATTCTGTTTCCATGGTAATTTTATTTATCATTTCACCTCTTTCAATTAAAAACTAAGGGCTACAACTCACATAAAAGTCAATGTGTTTGATTCCAAGATTAAGAATGAGTGTTTTACGTGGATACACAACCTGCATATTTGTTTTACGTGGATACACAACCTGCATATTTGTTTTACGTGGATACACAACCTGCATATTTGTTTTACGTGGATACACAACCTGCATATTTGTTCACGTGGATACACAACCTGCATATTTGTTCGCATCGGATGCAGCCTATGAAAAAAATTTTTTAATTGAGATATGAATCAACCTTTTTTGACAAGTAGGCTAATCAAAGAGTTATGATTTGATTGATCACTTTTAAATATAGAAAGTGAACTTTTTATATAGGTAAACAAAAAAGGCTACAGCTTCTAGATCACTCCTATGTATTTGCATACTCAGCAATTCGTGCCGAAGTAAAATGATGTAAGCCCAAAAGCACAGATATAATTTGACAATGATGGTGAAATCACGTGACTCATTTCACCGGCGCATCTCAATCGACCTTGACCCGAGACTGTCAAAGATACTCATTTCCCGCTTTGTTGGAGGAAGTCAATTATATACATGGCCCTACATACATATTCAGAGAGAGAGAAAGAGAGAGAGAGAGAGAGAAGGTGAATTACATTTGAATGCAATAGTTACTCCCTTCCACTTGTTTTGGTAGCTCAGAACTCTTCACTTGTTGCTTCTCCACTTCTGGATAAATTTCGGGACAGACCAATCAATACACGGTACTACTTGATTACTGTCAATTACAATGTAGATATGGCGGGCTTTTTTTTTTTTTTTAAATATATTTTATGTTTATATTTTGAGTTTATGCAGCATGCTTGTCACCATGTTCTTTTAACTTAGTACATTAGTACATAGGCAATTAAGATGGTGCATAGAATCGATGGCACAATATAGACATAATACAAAGTTTGGTGGACTATATTGACTTTGTTCTGTGGTTGATAAAAGCTTGAGAGTCCATGACGTCCGCTCTCCCGCCCCCGCAAGTGAAGCAGCTAACTTGGGCACAATGTGTTTGTATACTAGAGTAATCAATTTCTGGAACTGCTCTAAATGTTACAAATACGTTCTGTCAGAGCAATACCGTGCTGCGATCCATTCGGTAAATACTGTGAACACAAACTTTAGATGTTGGCTGAGTCTCTTGTTAGCAGTGCGCCACAGTCAGCCATTTCTGTTTTCTTTTCTTCTTTTCAATATATCATTCTTTGTTGTTTTTTTTTTTTTGTTTTTTTACACAAGGGTCAAAGTTCAGTGGTCAATTGGATCGGGGTGATAGTCTCAATTCACCGAGGGCTTTAGTTTTGACAGAATGACTTTGTCAGTGTTGTCTCACTTATTGACATCGGTTAGCAAGATACTTAGGTTTACGAAAACAACGTATATACACACATATACAAGCATACATTGATGCCTACATATATACACACATATACGCGCATACATAGATGCCTACATATATACACACATATACGCGCATACATAGATGCCTACATATATACACACATATACGCGCATACATAGATGCCTACATATATACACACATATACGCGCATACATTGATGCCTACATATATACACACATATACGCGCATACATAGATGCCTACATATATACACACATATACGCGCATACATAGATGCCTACATATATACACACATATACGCGCATACATAGATGCCTACATATATACACACATATACGCGCATACATAGATGCCTACATATATACACACATATACGCGCATACATTGATGCCTACATATATACACACATATACGCGCATACATAGATGCCTACATATATACACACATATACGCGCATACATAGATGCCTACATATATACACACATATACGCGCATACATAGATGCCTACATATATACACACATATACGCGCATACATAGATGCCTACATATATACACACATATACGCGCATACATTGATGCCTACATATATACACACATATACGCGCATAAATAGATGCCTACATATATACACACATATACGCGCATACATAGATGCCTACATATATACACACATATACGCGCATACATAGATGCCTACATATATACACACATATACGCGCATAAATAGATGCCTACATACATACATTCATTTTTTTATTGAAGGGTACACGAAACATGTATACATATAAGAATAAAAATCTTACACTAACAAAGGGAAACAACTTCAAAATGGATCATTTCCCTTTGCATTCTTATTATTTTATAGTTATTATTAACTTTGATTGAAAGGCCAGTTTTAATGTGATAAATGCCCTGATGAAGTCTATAACTGGCACAATGCTGTAACATTCTAATCTGAAAGGCAAAACATAAAATAATTGAGACGAACATTGACAGAAATAATAGAAATATGATTCTTGATAAAATCGTTGCTATATCTCGCTCGACACAAAGGTGACACTTGGTGCACTTGGAGTCTATTGCACGTTGCACACTTTATGCACAGTTAGAAAAATGAAAATGACATAATGCGTCAGAAAAATGAAAGTGGAATCTCATCATGAGTCAATGTCCAGCTCACTGTCGCTCTGTCGTGTTATTTCACAGGCACCTTTATCAAACAGCGTACATGTTGGAACACAAATGTATGATCAGGTACCGGATAAGCGATGGAAAAGTATATCCGTTAGGAGCCTAACTTTCTGAATTTCATTTTTCTGCTTTTAGCCAGTGGGTAAGCAAATAAAGTTATAGCCAATCAGTTAGTAGTTTGTTCTTCATGGGACAATTTTGGAATATCTCTGGCCTCCTGTAACTCAAAGTGAGTTACCTGAATTTGTACGGCGAGTTATCTAACCCTAAATTCTAATAAGAGACTTGAGGTGAGCGACACGGGAGAGTGCATTGATGATCAGATAATTTTATTTTTTTCATGAGATTAGTTCCATTTGATGACTGTTTTCAACCAGTGTAAGTCTTTGCTATAGGAATCTACTCACGGGCCAATGTCTCTTTGACATCTTTTGTTACCTAGCCGTTCCCTATCTTCCTTTGCTTTATACCAGGTCACATGATCTACTTTATAGCTCCACATGCCACGCCTGCAAGCGCAATACAAACTCAACAAAAGAAAGGGAGAAAATCAAAAGAATGTCAATACAGTTTATTATGGTCACTCCATCATTTCCAGGTCAGGGGGAGGCAGTCAGCAAACAGGAAAGGTTATCATGACGAGACAGTGAGATGCACTGAAATTGGACTTTTGGCAGATAGAGGGAATCCTTCAATGGACTGAGATATCATTAGGTGGCCAACGTTGATGCTGTCGTGTTTATCATGGCATTCCAAATAGTTCAACTTTTATTTCAACTCCTCCGTAGCTGTAAACTTAAAGCTCAGGGGTTTGTTTTTTAAGCAGAGAAACAAAACAGAGGACTAAATAAATGAGTCTCACGTAAAACCAACGGGCGACTACAATAAGTTTAAATTGAATAAATATTTTACGACATTGTAAACCTAGCAATTCCTCATATGAATTACCTAATAAAACAAATAATACTGTGTTATAACTAAAGTTGTATTACACCAATATCCATTAATATTATAATTCAAAATCTAGGTAAAGATATAGATAGTATATGTTTCAATTTACAATAAAATCGTTGAACAAGACGTGACTATATGTTGACTTTTGCTTAACATAACGTTTTTGGCAGTCACCGTAGTCAGCAGCCATCTATATTAGTTTAGTTCCGTCGGGTTTCTGTCAGATTTGAATTTCGGAACCTGAGTTTTATAAAATTCATATTTCTTCATGGTCCTGTATTGTGCACAATAGGTGTAACTGTGCTGCTCAATTTTTAGAACGCAAACACTTTGTGGTTAAAAGTTAGATATTCCACTGGTCTACAAATCAGATTAAATCATAGCGCTCTGAGCATTCTTAAAGCATGAGAGTAGTGCTATATAAAAGATGTAAAAGCTATATTTTAAGTATCTAAATATGAGAGCACGACTGACCCACATGGGCCACCCGGGAGTATTTGTTCAACCCAAACTCTCTTTCTAATAATCTTATTTAGTTTAGAATATTTCTATGTAAGTTGAATTGATTTACTTGCAATATATTCTGTGAGCTTATCTAACCTTGTAGTAGACTATCTGTGAGTGCTTATCTAATCTTGTAGTAGACTATCTATGTGTGCTAATCTAATTTTGTAGTAGACTATCTATGTGTGCTTATCTAATCTTGTAGTAGACTATCTATGTGTGCTTATCTAATCTTGTAGTAGACTATCTATGTGTGCTTATCTAATTTTGTAGTAGACTATCTATGTGTGCTTATCTAATTTTGTAGTAGACTATCTATGTGTGCTTAACTAATTTTGTAGTAGACTATCTATGTGTGCTTATCTAATCTTGTAGTAGACTATCTATGTGTGCTTATCTAATCTTGTAGTAGACTATCTATGTGTGCTTATCTAATCTTGTAGTAGACTATCTATGTGTGCTTATCTAATCTTGTAGTAGACTATCTATGTGTGCTCATCTAATTTTGTGTGAGTCTATCTAGGTCTATGTGAGCTTATCTAACCTTGTGGATGTCTATCTTATTTGTGTATTTCCATTTGAATAGAACAAAATGTGTAAATCAAAAGTATATATTTATTTTAAATGTTAAAAGTGATTGAATTTTCATACTTTTCTCATGACAGCTACAAAAAGAGAAAGAAAGAGAAAGAAAATAAATGTAAAATCTGTCTGAAACCACTGATTCACTTTTGTCTATAAAACGCTCTGGGATTTCCAACAGCTCTAAGTAATCTCCGGAGATAGTCGGATATTTCCTTCGTGATGTCATTTAGCTTTGTGTCCTTGACCAAAATTAAAATGAAAGAAAATCTGTGCGAACCAGGAAATGTTCAGTCTGTCTTGTTTATTTAAACACTTTTTGTTGACTTGATTTTTGTCTGACATTTTTTTTTTTAGTATTAGGCTAGTTCTGACGTAGCTCCAGGGCACTGGTAAACCACCACACATAGGTGTATTTATAAACTCACAACTTTCGATAAAAAGTTTGAAATCATTATTTATGAACAAATTTATTTTTTTCAAATATTTCTATATGGGGGCGCCCACATGATCTGTCGACCATCTTTCGCCACTCCTCTGTCTTTTTGTCTTTAAAGACAATGTCTTTCATGACATGTCCGTCCATTATTTCATGCTGTCTTCCCATCGCTGTCTTTGTCTGCAACTTCTTCTGGTATTGTTCCCTAATGGAAAGTCCTTGAGAGCCCTGAGGAATGTGTCTGCGTTTTGGACATATATTGACAGGCTTTTAATTAAAAAGTAGAAATGTAAAAGTAAATGAATGCATACATTACAAAATATGAAAGCATTTTAAACTGTCTCTTATTTAGTTTGTACGCGTGTATCTGTCTCCGTGTTTTTCTATTAGCCATTCATATACCCAGGTCATGAAATAGCATTGTAGTCAAAGTACATACACTATATCAGTCAATACACACAAACACACCTACACCATAACACATATATTTATGAAGTTGGACTTCTTCAGTCGTAGAACGACTATGGTACATCTCAAACACTTTTTCATGTGGCTGTGGACAGTTGAGCACTATTTTGGAGAGACACTCCGGTCCACAAATATCGAAGGTTAAGGTGGCTTTCGCTTCGGTGGAAGAGGAGCTGACCATTTTTCGCATTGTCCGTTTTTCTTCCAGAGCTGAGGCCCATGTTTTTTCGCTGTCCATAGCTTTTTTGGTCACTGTCTCTCTCCATCTGGTGCGGTCTAGAGCTATGTCTTCCCAATGGTCAGCTCAGTGATTTGAGGTCCCGTTTTATTACATCTATGTAACGGAGGTGGGGGCGACCAGTTTTTTTTGAGCCAGTCGCGAGTTGTCCGTAGATAACGACATTCGGGATGCGATTGTCCTCCTTCCGGCGAACATGTCCAAGTCAGCGCAAGCGGCATTGTCTGAGGGCTGTAAAGATGCTAGGAATACCTGTTCGCGCAAGGATCTCAGTATTGCACACTTTTTCTTTCCATGTGATTTTCAAGATCCTACGGAGACATCGCAAATGAAATGAGTTTAGTTTTCTCTCTTGCTTTGCTTAGGTGGTCCATGATTCACTGCCATACAGTAGCGTACTCATAACGCATGCCTTGTAGACTTCTATTTTGGTCACTGTGGTGAGCTTCTGGTTTTCCCAAACTCTTGACCTGGTCTAAAGAACGGCGAGGCAGCCTTCCCTATGCGTTTTTTTTTTATTTCCTCTTCTAGAGAAAGGTCATCTTGAATTGTGGATCCCAGATAGCAGAATTCCAACATAAACATCAGTTTATCATGAGCTAAAGATACAGCTGTAGTAGTCATCTCTATCTACAGATTTCTGATTAATGTTTCAACTTGAAAGTAGAATTGACTATTCATTAGATTAATAAAGAAGTTAAAAACTCTATATTTGACAAAACGGTTGATGTCTATTCCGCGGGCGTCATAAATTTGTGAAGTGTGTACTTTAAATGTATTGCTTTCTTAAAACTTTTTTAGTTACTAGGGACAATTATAATACATCAACCAAATCTGTCTCATTGTTACATTTAAAGAATAAAGTCTAGGCAGATAAAAAAGGTCACGGAAGTTGAAAGTAAGACCTGCTGGTCCGGTTGTGTGTGTGTGATAGTAAGACCAGTACTACAAGCAGCAACGGCACTGAGAGAAGAGTTGAAAAAAGACTTTCGGTGAATGGAAGACGAGGATGTCATAGAATAAGTAGATCATCACATTTCTGACACCATAGATTAGAATTGTAGCTAGTACCAGGAGAGACTTAATGACTATTATTCCTTTCTACTGCTGTACGTCTGTATCAGTACATGCTGTCTCAAACAGCACTCTACTGTTCACCGACCCATTTAGTCCTTCATCACATATTGTTTAGCAGTTCACTTAGCAAACCAATAACAATATCGTTAAACTTGTTCGTATTTATTACACGATACTCTACTAGTCACTCGAAACTAAACATACTAACTATAGCAACATGTTTCTGTAAGAAACTGTATTAAAGAAATTAGAATTAACATGGTGCTATGAGGGAAAAAATGTTCACAATTGTATCATGTGAAGATTAAATGGACTCTGTGAGAGATGTTGTAAAACACGTATGTCTAAACTACGGCCCGCGGGCATTTTCTAACCGTGAGCTGATGCTGCTTGGCGCATCAAAACAATAGCCCAATAGTGCAGAAGTTCTGCTTCAAACATTTTTTTTAAGTAATGATGAATGTAACAAGTACTTTGGATATTTTTATAAAACATGGGCTGAGAAATGTTAGGGACCACTGGTGTAAAAAAAAGTTATGGACCACACGTGTAAAAAAAGTTAAAGACCACTGGTGTAAAAAAAAAGTTAGGGACCACACGTGTAAAAAAGGTAGGGACCACTGGTGTAAAAAAATGTTATGGACCGCTGGTGTAAAAAAAGGTTACGGACCTTGTTGTGTAAAAAAAAGTTAGGGACCATTAATAGTGTAAAAAAAGTTAGAGACCACTGATAGTGTAAAAAAAGTTAGGGACCACTTGTGTAAAAAAAAGTTAGGACAACAGGTGTAAACAAAAAGTTAGGGACCACAGGTGTAAACAAATAAAATAGGGACCGTAGTTGTAAAAAAAATAGGGACCAATGGTGTAAAAAAAAAAGTTATGGACCACTGGTGTAAAAATAAAGTTAGGGACCAATGGTGTAAAAAAGAGTTAGTTACCACAGGCGTAAGTTTATGGATCACTAGTGTAAAAAAAGTTTATGGATCACTAGTTTAAAAATGTTTATGGATCACTAGTTTAAAAATGTTTATGGATCACTAGTTTAAAAATGTTTATGGATCACTAGTGTAAAAAAAGTTTATGGATCACTAGTTTAAAAATGTTTATGGATCACTAGTGTAAAAAAAGATTATGGATCACTAGTTTAAAAATGTTTATGGATCACTAGTGTAAAAAAAGATTATGGATCACTAGTTTAAAAAAGTTTATGGATCACTAGTGTAAAAAAAGATTATGGATCACTAGTTTAAAAATGTTTATGGATCACTAGTGTAAAAAAAGATTATGGATCACTAGTTTAAAAAAGTTTATGGATCACTAGTGTAAAAAAAGATTATGGATCACTAGTTTAAAAATGTTTATGGATCACTAGTGTAAAAAAGATTATGGATCACTAGTTTAAAAAAGTTTATGGATCACTAGTGTAAAAAAAGATTATGGATCACTAGTTTAAAAAAGTTTATGGATCACTAGTGTAAAAAAAGATTATGGATCACTAGTGTAAAAAAAGATTATGGATCACTAGTTTAAAAATGTTTATGGATCACTAGTGTAAAAAAAGTTTATGGATCACTAGTTTAAAAATGTTTATGGATCACTAGTGTAAAAAAAGATTATGGATCACTAGTGAAAAAAAAGATTATGGATCACTAGTGTAAAAAAAGATTATCGATCACTAGTGTAAAAAAGTTAGGGACCACAGGGGTAAAAAATTAGTTATGGACCACTGATGTAAAAGAAAGAAAAGGACCACTGGTGCAAAAAAGGTAGAGACCACTGGTGTAAAGAAATGTTATGGACCACTGGTGTAAAAAAGTTAGGGACCACTGGTGTAAAAAAGTTAGGGACCACTGGTGTAAAAAAAAAGGTATGGACCACTGGTATAAAATGTTAGGGACCACTGGTGTAAAAAAAAGATGTCAGAAAAGTTCATGTAAAATATTATCATGTTATAAAGTTAGACATCAAATAACGCAGTTACTTTTACAGTACTGTCTCGTTAACCAAATGTACACTTTATACACATATTTTTCTATTACAGATTAAACAAATGTTTTTTTTTAAACTTATAACAAATCTGTGTACTGATGGAATGAAAAGTCTGTCGCCTGACAATGGGACGGTGATATGAAAATCATGCTATGCCTGTCAGACTGATTGTCATATAGCACAGCGACTACTGATTACCCCCGTCCAGCCCCACCCCACTGCCCACCACGTTCTATTTAACCCCTTCCTGGCAATCGTTTTAATAAACCTGTCAGACTGATCAACGTAGCGTGACGCGGTATAGTCACCCGGTACTAATACTAGTGACCAACAGGATTTGTTTATCAAGTTCAGCACCAGACAAAAACTTAAAGCGCGAGTCGGACCACGAGATGTTGTCGAAACAAAAGGTAGCTGTGACATCTTGAATCTGCCAGAGTTCTACTAAGCTGTCCAATGTTAAGTCCTATTGTCCATAGTTGACAAATGTCTAGGAATTCTGTCTAGCCTAATAAATCTTCGAACGTTTTTTTTTTTTTTTCGAGGGATATAGCGCCTTTATTGAAAGTGCCGCCCGTAACTGAATGCTAAAAGCGGTACAGTAAAACTGATTCGTTGTCATTCGTCACCGTGGATAGTAGTCTAATCCTCAACCAACGTTTGCTGGATTGTCTTCTAAGTCTCGGGCTTTGCACGTGAGATATTAGAAGTGAATGAAAGCCAGGTCGGAAGAATGCTAAAAAAAAATGCTAGAATAAAATGCAAATCATGCCAGAGGCGTATGTTCAATGATGTTGGGCTAAGAGTCAGGCCAGAAGTATGCTGAACGACTAAAAGTGATGTTCAAGTGATAAACTATCATTGGTAGTCTCCGAGACACTTTTATCACGTATCAATTTAAAATAAACCAAAGTCTAGGTTAAATAATTTAACATATCCATGCCTGTCAACTATCAGAATTTCCTATGACATAAAGAGACACCTGCCAATCTCTTGTATGACCCTTGACAGTCGTGATGTAAATTTTGTAGAGATATGACGTATTTTTGTTTTGAGTTAGAATTTGTAGAGAAAAGTCTTGTATTTTATTAAATCTAGTAGTAATCTTAATATATATTATTATTGAGCTTTGAATGAAGCTATTCATCTGATACAGCTTTATTTCTTTACATTTTATATACATTCTTGTGCTTCCAAGTATCGAATTAAAGTTCTGTATTTGAATTAAAAGGATCTTCATTTATTGAATCTCTAAGATAGCATTAAGATCTAGAGATATAGAATCCCCGTCACAGTAACTTCTTGTAACATCTGACATCTCAAGAAAGAGTCTACAACTTTAGCACTTCTCAGCACTATCAATGAATAAGCACTTTCTCCAACAACAAGAGTGCTGTGACACTTTCCTTCGGCAGGGCCGACATTAGGTAATTGAAGGCCCTAGGCCAGCGGTTCTCAACCTTTTTAGTACCTCGAACCCTTTTTGCTGTTGTCCACTATGCGGCCACCCCCCCCCCCTAAACCTTAAAATTTTTTAAGTTTTTTTTTTTGAGGGGCGGTTGGGGGGGGGGGGGTCATGTATAACATCAAAATCAAATGGAATTAATTGATATGCATTGCCAAAGTTGTATGTTTAATCAAGAAACATTAAATATTTCTGCAAATAGCTAAATAGCAAATAAATATTCATACTATGGGCTAATGAATTTTTGACCCAGAGAGCTCAGAGGGTTAGGGTAAACAATGTTATATCTAATGAACGCATAGTTAACACAGGGGCGCCCCAGGGGGCTGTGACATCGCCATTGTGGTTCATTTTGTACACCAATGATTTTCAATCCGATAGTTCTTGTTGCTCCTTCACAAAATTCGCTGATGATGCGGCTCCTCTTGCCCTGCTCTCAGAGAGCTCAGACGTAAATGAGTATTTCAAAGAATTAGAACACATTGAGGAATACTAAAAAGATAATTTTTTATTATTAAATGTAAAAAAACCCAAAGAAATGATAATCGATTTTCGCAGGGACAAGAAGGAAAATGATATTGTTTCTGTAGCTGGAGAGACTATTGAAATTGTGCAAACCTTTAAATACCTTGGTACTATCCTAGACAATAAACTAAATTTTACTGCAAATACTGATTATATCAGCAAAAAAGGGCAGCAAAGATTACGACTACTAAGAAAACTGTCCTCGTTTAATGTTAGCGAAAAGGCCTTGGCTATGTTTTATCACGCTCACATCTGCAATATTTTCAGTTTCAATATCACTGCCTGGTATGGCAATCTAAGCATTAAAAATAGGAATAAACTTAATAGAATCCTCAATGCTGCTGGCAAAATCATTGGCAAAAAACAAACCCCATTTGGGCAGTTGTTTGAGACAAACATCTATAAAAAAGCTAACAAGATCCTCGAAATAAAGAATCACCCTTTGTGTCAGGATTTTGTGATTTTACCATCACAAAAGAGATACAAGACACCGATAGCAAAGACAAACAGACACAAACACTCTTTTGTTCCCCTGACAATCAAATTATTAAATAAGAACAATCTGGTATAAACTTTGTCACATGTAAATTATGAGTGAGTCTGGTGTGAATGTACACTTTGGTTTCTTATAGTTATAATGTTTTTTGTTTGGTGTAATGCACAAATTGTAAGACAAATTTCCTTACGGATAATAAAGATTATTATTATTATTATTATTATTATTATTATTAAATGAGGTTATATTTTTACAAGTTGTATTTACTTACTTAACCATTGCATGTTCACTATATTCATGATTTGATACTTATGTGATAATTTAGAAAACATGACTGAACATGGTAAGCAACTCCAGCGATTGAGTCATACATTGCTACAAAATTGTTGCAACAGTTTGTGGGAAAAAAAAAGTCATTGGTTGAGTTTTTTCTGTTTCACCAAATCAGGAATTCAAGGTCAGTTTTTGCCAGAACAGAAAAAAATTGAACTTCTGCATTAAATATACTTCCCGTTTGTCAAAATTATGGTGTTGGAAATGTAACTCGTTGCTGTATTTCACTTTCATCACTAGAAGCGCTTCAACCTGTGATTTCGTTTTCCTATTCGAACGAAAGAAAATCGTTTTCGAGCTTGACCTCAGCTAACTTGTGTGTGAAGTAGCAGAAACATTTTCGGATTCATCAAATTCATTACAACGCTTTGAAAACAATCGAATGATTGTTTAAAAAACTCGAATTCAGAAACTTCAAAGGGCTAACATCGTGTTTTTTTTATTACTTCTGTCATTCTTTTGGAAATGACTAATATTCGTCGATGAATTAAATAGCAAGTTCTGATGACTTGTGGGAGACTCATCCTGCACCAAAAGTTGTGGGAGACTCATCCTGCACCAAAAGTTGTGGGAGACTCATACTGTAACAAAGTTGAACTCCAAACCAACAATCAATCTTTAATATCGTCATCATTTGTATACCCTGGCTTCTTGACACTGTCATCTTTGCAGCTATAATATGTCCTTGTAGGCAAAGCTCGGATGTTTGTGAACAAAATGCCGTTTCAGTTTGAACGGACTTATAGACTCTGAAAATAGAACTTCGTTACAAATGACGTGTTAAGGTTTTTCAATTCCGGCATTAACTATAAAAGTATAACAGTATTATGTATGATAGCCTCATAATATTTTATTTTCTTAACGTTCATATATTCGAGATCCATGTTCATGGTTTGTTTCTTTATGAAAATATTTCCTTCAACAACATGACGGCGTATTACTAATTATAAACGGATGTGCTTCTCGTAAATCTTCACCATATAAATAATTGAAAAAATATCTATGATTCTGCAATATTTACTAGGCGACACTTACATTGTTTGAAATGATTTCGATTCAGTTGTTTCTTCACATCGATCCTTGAATTACAATTATAGTTGTTCTTGTTTTTTTTTTAAAGGAAAATACTTTTGAAAAAGATGTCAAGTTTGTACGACGACAAAAATATGTTTTTCTGATGGCCTTAAGCGAGCCCTGGAAAATCGCTAATCGACCCCCAAGGGGGGTTGCGAGCCACAGGTTGAGAACCCCTGTCCTAGGCAAAGTGAATAGGTGGTCCCAAAGAGAGACACGATTCTGTGAGCCGTGTCAGTTTTGACAAGAAGTGGCAGTACGGCGGAATCAGTGGGTTTTGAAAATAGAATTGAAGTTTATGTCTGTTGATTCCTGTCGTATACAGTCTTCGTTATAAATAGATGTCCGTCGCCTTCCTTTTTCGTGGAGCGAATTTGACACTATATTTACTTGTTAAAACTTTTGGCTTCAAAACCTAAATCGCTCCAATTAAGGTCTATTTTCAATATTTTTATTTGACTGGTACTTGAACAATTTACAAAGACGAAATTAAATAAAAACAAAACTCTTGTTAAGTACAAATATCTTATCTTATATAATGATGCTTGTTAACCAATGACATAAATTCAGCTAAGTCACTGGTATTCTGGCTGTCTCATGAGATTGGGAAAACCTGTTCTGTTCTAATTTTATGTTTCAAATATTTTCGGAATTTAATATTTCAAAAGTTTTTCTTAAATTGACAAAAGCCGAGCTGACTACACATGACAAGATCTATCAACACATTCCCTTGTTTCATGTCTGCAATCTGTGTCTGTAGAAACAATCATATTAAAAATAACCAGTTATAGCAAAAAATAAAAAAAATAAAAATTATCTTAGGGTCAGTCTGTCTGATAGTCTTCAACGCAATGTTATTACTGAAAACCTTTACTATGACCTTGTAAGTTGTAGGTGCCGTGTTTCTGTCCTGCGTGCTAAGCCTCAGGATGTTACAGGTATTAATCCATTAGAGCCAGCTAGAGTCTAAATATTTACAAAGTCAACTCCAGGCCAGTGGAGAGAAGAATTGATTCGCCCAGACTGGCCACGTCTGAGACAATCTGAACTTCTTGTCCCACTTACCATAATCCCAGGTTGATCTAATTTACTAACAATGTCAAAGCTAATACGAACTGTTTGGCACTGGAGAATTCTGTTCAGATCTTCTAGTAGTTTGAAATAGTGTCTTCTAGCAGGCGATAGCCTTAACAGATGATTGGGAAAATAATCTTAGGAACAAATAAAGAAAAGAAAGAAAAGAAATCAGCATTTTTAAGCCCAACTAAATAATGTCAAGAACAATAAATTGAACTTAAAAGTTGCCGATTAAATTAAAAAAATACAAGCGAAATACGTTTTTTTTTGGTTAGGAACAATCAATAATTCGAATCGGAAGGGGGGGAAATAATGTACACAAAAATTTTACCAGACAGACAGAGTGAGTAGATATAAGCTTTGTACCAGACAGACAAAGTGAGTTAATATAAGCTTTGTACCAGACAGACAGAGTGAGTTGATATAAATTTTGTAATGAGTTAAAATCGGAAGAGCTTACAAAAAAAACAACAAACAAACAAACAAGGTTACAAAGACAGTTTGTGTGGAAAAACAAACTCAAAATCGGCCCCCGACGTGGTCCACCTAGGCAGGAAACAATACAGGTCACTATGTTCTGAAAATTTTACCACTTATCGTCCTATCAAAGAAAAATGACAGAGAAGAAGAATTATAATGAATAGTTGTAAAAGTGGTTTACTTTTATGAAAAAACTGCTTGCATAATTGATTTTAAAAATAAGATTTTTCGCTTTCAGAAAAGAAAAAAAGTAGCCGTTGCATGAGAACTTTGAATGATCTAAAATATCACGATGTCCGATTTTCATTTTCTCTTCTAGTTTCTAAGATCTAAACGGGACGGACGAACAGACGGACAGACATGCCACATAAAACTAAAAGCGTCTTTTCCCCTTTCGGGGGCCGCTAAAAAGAGCTCACGAATTTCATACATTTTAAACTAGGCAGCTTATCACCAATTCCTTTATTTTTTTACACTGGACACACACACACACACACACACACAGAGAATAAGCCAGCTACTTAATTGTCTTCTCCGATGTAGGTGAACAACTTTCCACTGATCTTACACCGTAATGCATTTGTAAATACATTTAAATTAAGAAAAAAACAAGGTTACAAAGACAGTTTGTGTGTAAAACACAAACTCAAAATCGGCGCCCGAAGTGGTACACCTAGGCAGGTAGAAAGGCAGATTTCAATATTTTCAGAAAGAATATCGGAATTAAATTCTATCAAAGACAAATGACAGAGAAGAATGGAGAAAGAAGGTTGACTGATCTTGTGTCATGCCCCAGCGGTCCAGCAGACCAAAGGATAGGTGAATGTGAATGTGAAGTTAAATGTGAACCTGGCCTAAACAGATGTCTTTTAATGAATATCTAATTGATCTAATTGTTTTGTAAAGGGTCTTATTCAAATCCTCAAAAAAAAAAAAAGCCTTTTGCTCAGTCTTTAGTTCACGCGATAATATGAAAAACTACTTATTAATTGTCGTTTTAAATTATGTCCAACCTATATAATAATAATAATAATAATAATAATAATCTTTATTATCCTTATGGAAATTTGTCTTACAATTTGTGTATTACACCAAACAAAAAACATTATAACTATAAGAAAACAAAGTGTACATTCACACCAGACGCACTCATAATTTACATGTGACAAAGTTTATAACCAGATTGTTCTTATTTAATGATTTGATTGCCAGGGGAACAAAAGAGTGTTTGTGTCTGTTTGTCTTTGCTATCGGTGTCTTGTATCTTTTTTGTGATGGTAAAATCACAAAATCCTGACACAAAGGGTGATTCTTTATTTTGAGAATCTTGTTAGCTTTTTTTTATAGATTTGCGCTTCTAACGACTGCCCAAATGGGGTTTCTTTTTTTGCCAATGATTTTACCAGCAGCATTTAGGATTCTATACAACATGCATACTAAATAGATTTTTTCTCTTAAAAAAAAGTAAACATTATTTTTGAGTAAATGTAGTAGTTAGTAGGAAAGAAGTTATATACCTTAGCATTACAAATGTAAACAAAATATTTTTTTTACAAAAAATCTAAAACCATTTTGCATAAATGTGTTAAAGATATTGAAAGTAGTAATCTCTCCTACTAAAGAGCCTCCCTAGTTTGTTACTATTAATAGTGAATAGTTGTAAAAGTGGTGTATTTTTATTTAAAAAAAAACCTACTTGCATAAGTGAAAATAGATTTTCGCTTTTAGAAAAGCAAAAAAGTAGCCGTTGCATCAGAACTTTGATGTCGAATTTTCACTATATTTTCTAGTTTACGAGATCTAAACGGGACAGACGGGCAGACAGTCGGACAGACATTTCACACAAAACTAATAGCGTCTTTTCCCCTTTCAGGGGCCGTTAAAAAACATCAACTTAATAACAGACTTGTTTATGATGAAATGTCATGTAGATTTGAATGTTCTACCATTCTTCTACGGTATCAGATTATATATATATATATATATATATATATATATATGTGTGTGTGTGTGTGTGTGTATGTGTTTGTATGAAAGTGAGTGTGTATGTTATGATGACAACAGTCTACAGCTTAAAGTACATATCAATGAATGCTAAGAAGATTTGATTTGACGTTAGACTATTTACCTTGTAGTCTCTTTTAGTTAATCCTCTCTGAACTTATTCTCCAACTGGCTGGATCCAATGAAACTCCCATTATTACAAATAATGCAAGCACTTAAAACAAAAGCTAAAAACAACTTCTGATCAGAGTTTACTACTAAAACATATCCGACGGAATAAACACTAAATATTAAATACTATTGAAATAACAATGTTTTTTTTTTCACAAGGTTTTTAAACATCCTAAAGTCTTAATGATAATAATCTTTATTATCCATAAAGAAATTTGTCTTACAAATTGTGTATTACACCAAACAAAACATTATGACTATAGAAAACCAAAATATTTATTCACACCAGCCTCACTCATAATTTACATGTGAAATCTTTATAGCAGATACTTATATTTGTATCTAATGATTTAATTGCCAGGGGAACAAAATAGTTTTTGTGTCTGTTTCTATCTGTTGTCGGTGTCTTGTATGTCGTTTGTCATGGTCAAGTCATAAAATCCTGACCCAAAAGATGATTTTTTTTTTCTAAAATCTTGTTCTCAAACAGCTACCCAGTTGGGGTTTGTTTTTGGCCAATAACCTTACCTGCAAGCAGCAGCATTAGGTTTTTATAAAGTTGGAATAACAAATGTCCAAGAATATCAAGGAAATAAGACTTTCTAAACATACTTTTTAAAAGTGCACACTAATATCGAGTTTGAGGCCAGAACTATTGGATGAAGCCTGAAATGTATGGTCAGCTAAGCTGAAATTCTAAAAGATCAATGAATAAGTTGTTACTGATTTTCATACTTCACATATTCATACTTTTGATTATTTTGGGGGGATTAAGCATCTTTTTTTTGGACTAACGCCTCTTTTTATTGGAATTACGCCTCTTTTTTTTTGGACTTTATGCCTCTTTTTGGACTTCATGTCATTTTTTATTCAGATTACACCTCTTTTTTTTTGGGAAAGGGGGGGGGGGGGCGGGGAATGTCACTTTTTGGACTTCATGCCTCTTTTTGGACCTCATGCCTTGTCCATTTTTGTTCGGTGGACACCTACCTCTGATAGTGGAAAGTTACAATTAATATTATGGATGTTAGAATCCTTGTTTAATATTTGGATTATTGGAGGTTGCAAAATACGTTTTCTTAGTGGGAAAAGACGCTATTAGTTTTGTGTGGAATGTCTGTCCGTCAGTACCGTTTAGATCTCGAAAACTGGAAAAGATAGTGAAAATCCGACATCATAATATTTCAGACCATTGAAAGTTCTGATGCAACGGCTACTTTTTTCTTAATGCGAAAAATAAAATTTTTTAAATTACTTATACAAGCAGTTTTTTTCATGAAAATACACCACTTTTACAACTATTCACTATTAATAGTAAAAAAACACGGTAGGTTCCTTAGTAGGGGAGATGGATATTTTCCATATTTTTAACTCATTTATGCAAACGGTTTTAGATTTTTGTCAATTTTTTTTTTTACTTTTGTATTTCAAAGTTAAGTAAGTTCTGTTATATTAACTACTACATTTACAAACACAAAAATGTTTACTTTTTTTAAAGAGAAAAAATCTATTTAGTATGCATATAAGTTGGGCATAATTTAAAACAACAATTAATTATTTTTTTTTAATGAATTTTTTACAGCAATGTATACCTCAATAGAGATTAAGAGGTAGTCCCTTTACAAAACAATTAGTGCAAGTATATATTCATTATAAGACATTAGTTTGGCCAGGTTCACATCTAATTTCACATTCAATTTCACCTAACCTTTGGTCTGTGGACCGCTGGGGCACCACACAAGATCCGTTAGCCTTCCTTCTCCATTCTTCTCTGTCATTTGTCTTTGATCGAATTGCATTTGGATGTTCTTTTTGAAAATATTGAAACCTGCTTTTTTATCTGCCTGGGTGGACCAGTGCGGGGGCCGATTATGAGTTTGTGTCTCCCACAAAATGCCTTTGTAACCTTGTTTTTATACGTTTGTTGTATTTTTTTTCCTTCTTTATATTTTTTTTTTTGGAAACCTCAGCTTTTCGCTTGTTTCCATCATGCAGTTCATTCATCGGAATCTTGGGCTTATGTCCCTTTTCCTTTGCCTCTTATGTTGGCAACTATTTGTACATAAATATGATCTGAAAAAGATTATTTGTGAGACATATACAAATTAATTGCAGTAGGAAATGTAGTGTTCATATCATGGTAAGACTAGATTGAAACATTAATTTGTTGCTTAGAAGCTCTGGACAAATAAAACAACAAATGTTTCATCCCCCAACTAATACATTTAACCAACATTATTGTAATTTTATTTCAGATATTATAATCTACAGTCCTGTACTTATTGTTCTCTTATTTCCAACTCCTGCGTTGTTTGTTTCGACCGCAAAACAAGCTAGACCAAGACTAGCTCAAAGTAAAAATTGTATCATTATAATTATATATTTAAAAAAAATATATTATTGGCTTTAATAAGATATGAATAGATTTTGTTAATCCTACTTGTTTTCAATTTCAGAACGCTTTCTCTTTATATACTTTACTTCTAACAGGCGCGCATTAAGACAATAAGTCTGTTGTTGTAAGAAAAATAACAGGTGGTCTGAAATATTTGCTTTGAAAATTTAGCATTCTAATGTAAACATCGTGAATTTAACAAAATATTAAGACTCTTAAAGTCAAGGTTGCTTTTCTATTTTTAGCTTGTAATTTGAACGGTTAGCTGCTTGTCAGCATCAATTTGATATAACAGCTTAAAGGGAGAGAAAAATGAAAAAAAAACCATGATGAAAAGAACAAAAAAAAACATCACAGAACGGGTGCTATAAAAAAAAAAAAGGGCTAGAAAATAGTTGAGAATGTTAAAGCAGGTCGATTCTCTCCTCTTGACACTATGGACAGGAAGAGTTCGCCATTTCACACAACTCTCTACATGGACATTTCTTCTTGGATGATTCGATGTGTGAAAGTGTCAGGCGTTTGACGCTCTTCCAGACAGTTGTCTTTCTTATTTTTTACTTTTTTTGGCTGGATGCTCATGTTGTTGTCGAATTGATGGCAGTTGACACGCCCACCTCTGGCTTCATGGAGCTCTCATGGAAATATCCGTTGATTGCTGTTGATGTAGTCTGTATTCTCCTTAATTGGAAGGCTCCAGTTCTTCTTCTTTTTGCGACTTAGCTGGTAAATCGTTTGCTGTAAGTTCGTCAAAAAAAAACAAACGAGGTCGTAGTCAAAGGGTGATTAAGCAACAGAGCTTTGGCTATTAGTAACACTATAGGGATTTCTATTTTATTATCAGTCCCCATAATTACTCCCAATCACCATTACCTAGTAAAAGTATCATTGTAACCAAACATTTTTACCCTTTATCATCTATATTATAAAGTAGAAAGTAAGGCGTATGTGTGCATTTATGTATGTTTGTATGTGCCGAATAGAAATCAAAACCGTTTCACCAATCTTGATAAAACTTGGCAGGAATGTTCCTTGGGTACTAACTTGTACCGTATTATAGCCCTAAAACAAACTTAAGACCCTCAAAAAAGAAAAAGTTTATCAACTCTATGAAAGCATTATAACTTCATCGATCTAGGCCATGTTTACCATGTTTACATTAAAAGATCGAAAGGATCTATATCTAATTTTAAGAACTACACTTTGCGCAGATAAATTTAAATTTGACACATGAAAATTCAAAATATAGTCATTATTTAATAAAATTCATCTTCAAGTTTGTTTTTCAAAACCATTTTTACACAAATTAGTACCTTATATCTGCGAATTTAGAAGTCCTGACGTACATTCTTTCATTAGACAAGACCGAAATGTTACACATCTCTCTATTCCTAGGTCTAAAACTCTAATTCAACTCTAAGATCATAGAACTTCTCTTCGCAAAGATGGTTTTATACTTTAACACATGAACATACTAATAATAGTCCATTCATTTCGTATTTTAATCCAATTAACATTCAAATGTGTTTTTCTAAATCATTTTTCATACATTCGTTCGCTAAAGCTGCGAAGCCGTGTTGAGATATATTCTAATAGTTTCATTCATGAATGGCGTAATCTAATAAAAAAGGTCACGCATGCGCAGACCGAAATGTTACGAATCTCTCTTTTCCTAGGTCTAATTGAACTCTAAGATCATAGACTTCTCTTCGCAAAGATAGTTTTATAATTAAACGCATGAGCATACTAATTATAGTCCATTCACTTCATATTTTATTGCATCAAATTGCATTTTTACATACATTCGTTCGCCATTAGTGCAACTCTATTCTTGATATCGCGTGCTACTAAATATAGATTTATACACAAGCCAATGTTCTCATTCAAAAATTGGTTTCAGGTCAATTAGCTATTTTTAGCTCCATTCATAATATTTTTTCATTCATGAATTCATGCATTTGCTTTACTTATAACATTATTTTTTTCTTTATCAGCAATACGCAAGTTAAGACCAGCAGGCAGAGGGTAATTTCTGTCTAGTTGCTACATATATTTTAATTATATCATATCTGCCTATAATCACTACATAAAATAACTATAAATCAACAGTCTTTATCACCACTACATACCATCTTTAAACTTCATCTAATTCTATCCTTATCATCTTATCTTATAAATTACAGAGAAGATAATTACGATCTTCTTGTATCCATGTGTCAATCATGCCTGTGAGTTAAATTCTGCCAAGTCCTTGATTTTCCTGGCTGATTCAGGCAACCCATTTCTTGCTATAGTAGCACTAGGGAAGAATGTGTACAAATTAGAGCACATGGATTAGTTATTGTGTTTTAAGTGCTTTATAAATTGTTTACACTTTAATTGCGTAGAGTCGTGTAGGTAGCTTTGACTTTGTTGTTACTTTACTGGTGAATTATTACAATGCGTTCAAGATTCGAAGTCTACTGTCCCTTACCAAAACAAAGGAAATAGTCATAACACCGCTTCTCTATGCCTTACTTGCTCACACTGAACATGGTATCTAGCTCGCGGTCAACGAATTTGCGTACGTGCCGCCTCTTTCAGTTTAACTATAAAACCTCGGTATGAGCTTCATAAAGAGTCCGCTAGTCATGCTGGGCAGGACACGTATCCGTTTAGGGGACGAACATATGCCAAAGGCAATCTTTTTTTTAATAGTGATCCCTAAGGTTGTCGGTGTAACAGAGATGCCCCACGGAAACTCATCTTGAATACTAAGGCAATGTTTTTAAGTCTCTTAGGAAAAAATATGCCATTTTAATTAGTTACAAAGTGAATCTTTTACGCTATAAGATTTTGCTTCATTTGATGTTTCGTACTATAGCCGTAGTGAATATATGAATTGCAATATTAAATGTCTGAACTTTACCTTTTAAGAAGTTACACTGCAAAGACTTTCTTCCAAGCCAATAAAAGGCCAAAAGTTGTACACAAAAGGTGCAACGTAAGTACGACACAACGTGAGCTGTGGTTTATCTAGACTGTAGAAGGACTTAAAACATTTTCTAACAGAACACAAAAGCAAGTCTTCAGATTGGTTGTCTTTACCCCATCGTTCATTTTCGTAATTACAAAAATATTCCCAAAATGAATTCGGATATATATAATTCCTTGAGAAATTGTTTAACCGAGCGAGGCTCGGTCATCTGGTACTATATATATATATATATGTCACGAGTCGAGTCTGTGACCTATTTCGACCAGTTTCTAGAAGCTCGAGTTCAAACCAGTGCAAGTGTCCAGCGTAAACAAGTTAATTTTAGGTATCCAATCAAAGAAAGGGGTTAAGGAAAAAAATAGCACACGTCAGCTTCTAGAAGGTCAAAGTTACTAAAATAATTATCTGAGAAGGTTCCATGATTCTGGAACATACGATTAAGAAAGGTATAAATTGAGGGAAAGTCAGTTAGACGGGGTCCTCGCATAGTAGTAGTTCTTGTAGAGCGATGGTCCTCGCTCGGTCCTCGCATAGTAGTAGTTCTTGTAAAGCGATGGTCCTCGCTCAGTCCTCGATTAGTAACAAGTTTTGTGATATTAGCGGGTCCATTAAGTAAAGTTTTAGTAGTTGAAGTTGAAGTTATACTAAGTGAAGTTTTATGTATCTTTAAGTTTTATTTATGAAGTGTCAAGTTGTTATTGAATTAAGAAGTTAATTTGATGTGAAAGTTGAAGAAGTTATTAAAGAAGTTTGAAGAAAATACAGAGAGATGTTTCTTTCTTCATTTCATTGAATTGTCAAGTTTGATCATATAATCCCCGGCAAGTGAGTTCATCACATTTATGGCACCTCCGATAAATAAGGCAAGGCATCGATGAATACAGGCATCAACCAATAAAGGCGACATCGAAGAATACATACGTAACATATATTGGCACCTTCTGACGAAAAAAGGCATCTATAAATAAAGGCACCAACGAAGACAAGCATCACATACTGCATTTTCAAAGAATAAAGTCGGCACATTCTAGCAAGTACTACGAATTTAAAAGGAAAAGCCTCTAACAAATAAATCATAGCCTCTCTTAACGACAAAGCCTCAACTAAGCATTACAAGAAAAGCCTCTTTCAGAAAACTTCAACAAGACGTACATTCATTGCTACGAAAAGTATTTTATGATTGAAATTTCCAGTCAACAGGTTACATAATAGTTGACATAGAGGACGTCCTGCAAGACAGATCATCTGTTTTAAGGTCAGTACCTTACATTTCATATTTACTAAGCTGTGAAAGCTATATTTACTAAGCTGTGAAAGCTATATTTACTAAGCTGTGAAAGCTATATTTACCAAGCTGTGAAAGCTATATCTACTAAGCTGTGAAGGCAACGTTACTAAAGCTAGTTGTACACTAGTTTGTTTACAAATACTGACCACTTGCATTCCTCAAGAGGAGACACCGATCGATATTTAACTAGGTCAGCCATAGTTAACCTCTCACCTGTGGGCAGGTGTCGGTCATCGCTAGTGTAGGCAGAACTTATAAATAGAAAAGTTATTAAGTTATTACAATGGCTTTAGTCTCGTACCTGTGGAAAGCATACATCAAAGTAGCCGCTTACGGTAACATGCCACAAGAAAGAATGGAGGAATGGTGCACTCAAAAAGTAAATTACGAGATACAAAGACGTAAAGAAGACGAAGAGGCAGAAGAAAGAAGACGTAAAGAAGATAAAGAAACAGAAGAAAGAAGACGTAAAGAAGATAAAGAAGCAGAAGAGAGAAAAAGAATTAGAGAAGAAAAAAGAAGACAAGAAGACAAAGAGGCAGAAGAAAGAAGACGTAAAGAAGATAAAGAGGCAGAAGAAAGAAGACGTAAAGAAGATAAAGAGGCAGAAGAAAGAAATAGAATTAGAGAAGAAAAAAGAAGACAAGAAGAAAAAGAGGCAGAAGAAAGAAAAATTCTTAGAGACGACAAAAGAAGACAAGTAGACATAGAGGCAGAAGAGAGGAAACGCAAAGAAAAAAGAGAGGAAGAAGAAAGAAAACTTAAAGAAATACAAGAAGAAGAAGAAGACAGAAAACTTAAAGCAAGAATAGTAGAAGAAAGGAAACTTAAAGAAATACAAGAAGAAGAAGAAAGAAAACTTAAAGAAAGAAAAGAAGAAGAAGAAAGGAAACTTAAAGAAATACAAGAAGAAGAAGAAAGAAAACTTAAAGAAAGAAAAGAAGAAGAAGAAAGGAAACTTAAAGAAATACAAGTCGAAGAAGAAAGGAAACTTAAAGAAATAAAAGAAACAGAAAATGAAACTGAAGAAAAAGAGACAAACATTACTGAAGGACCTTACATTGTTTATGAGTACAACAAGAATACTACTGAACTTCAACTATTTAATAATGAAGAATTTAAAGCTGATCAGAAGAAAGATACAACTTTGACAAGAATGTACAAGAAGGCACAAACAATTGAAAAGCAGCCAGGACTTAATGTACCTTATTTCAAAGAAGGAATACTTGTGAAGAAAAGTGTTAATTATGATACCTATGAGTTTGTTGAACAAATCATTTTACCACTGAAATATACTCAAGACATCATTGAAAAGAATCACAATTTTCTACATACCAAACTAGCGAGTGTGACGAGGACAAAGAAAAGAATTCTTGACAAATTTTATTGGCCGAGCATTACAAAAGATGTTAAGAAACATGTTAGTCAATGTCAAGTTTGTCAAATGAATAATTCTAAGAGAAACCAAGTTCATGAGCAGAATATGAAAGTTAAACAAAATTACGAACCAGTTGAAAATATTATATTAGACAAACATGAATCCAATGTTGATGAATTAAACAATTCTACATTTAACTCTAAGACAGAAGGTCTTCTGACATTGATGGACAATTTATGCAACAACCGTGTTATGACTCAGCAACAAAGTTATATAAGTACTTACATAGAAAGTCAATCAAATACAGATTCACACATATTTGTTTCGAATGTATCAATGTCAAAGTCAAAGCAAGATGAATCAGAAAATAAAACATTTCAACATGGTTTTGATATAAATATTACAGTGATACAGCCCTGTGAAAAAACTAAAGAAGCTAAAGTCAACATTGAAAATGAAAGAGCATTAAATGAATATAGAAAGTTTAGAAATTTTAAACAAGGAGACAAAGTGAAGTTATGGTTACCTGACAGGAGCAACAAGCTGATTTATACATGGCAAGGTCCATTTACTATCATCAGAAAGATTTCAAACGTAATTTATGAAATCAACAATAACAAATATATCAAAGTTTTTCATGTTCATATGTTTGAGAAATACAACGAGGATACAGATAATGAAAACTTATCAAAAGAACTAGTAGACAATGTTACATGCTTAGAAACAATTCAAGAGGAAAATGAAGACAATATAAATGAACTATTACCAACGACATCTAAACAAATTGAATCTCTCAAAGACATTGACATAGATCATTTAAAGCTGAAAAGTAAGACAGACCTGTTGAATACAAGTGAAGAATATACTGAGATATTTCATGATGTTCCTGACATACCAACATTTATAGACAATGTGATTAACTTAAAAACTAACATACTTGCCAACTCAAATGTTCATTCTCTAACTTTGCACAATAGAGATTTACTGCAGAAAGACTTAAAGGATTTATTAGAACAATGCATACATGAACATTCAAACTCAACGTTTTCTACTTCAATCGTTTTACAACGTAAACTGTCACTAAAAGAAAGATTTAGTGTCGATTTTGGACAGTTCTTGTTTGAACATATGAAAAGCAAAGAATCTTGTAAGGACAATAGTTGTATGTTGCTTAAAGCTAAAGCTAGAATGAAACGTATTTATGAACTGATAGACATTTTGTACCAATTGAAACAAAGTACATTTGTAGCTAAACCAAGCAAGTTTGTATTGAAACCAAAAGTGACATTTTTCAACAGCAGAGTTGAACAAAACTCTCTGAAAACACATGACAATATTGTTAAACGTATTTTGAACTATAAAGAACCAAGAAAGAAAAAATGTACGGATAGACTAGAATTGTTTCAAGTGCCCGAACAAAAGAAATGTACAGACAGACTAGATTTGTTTCAAGTACCTGGAAAGAAGGAAGTTGCAAATTTAACAAGACTGTACAGCTGGGTCAAGATTCATTTTAATACTTATGTCATGCAATTGTTTATTACTTAGTATATTTGCATTAATACTATTGTTATAATAGTTTTCGAAAAGAGTAATTTTGCATTGTACATGTTTAGATTTCATATATTGTAAAGTAAGTTAATATTCCGATATTCTATATTAGCAAGTAATATGATGAGATGACATGTATTTTTCAGTATTGTGAAGTTGTATAATTTTGATATTTTCTTGAGTTACAAAAGTTAGAAAGATCATGCTCAAATATCATGTAGAGACAAGTGATGTATGGAACTAAGGTGTATTTTCTTTAATATTAATTATATATGCTGAATATGTACAACATTTTGAATTTTGAATAATGTAAATGTAATGCAACAATTATTGGAATTATTAGTTCTGTAATTTATAGGAACAATTCTTTTAGATTTTTGTGTGCATATATTATAATAGAAATAATGTTATTTTACGCATTTTATATTGCATACAAAATGCTAAAAAGGCAAGGGGGTAATGTCACGAGTCGAGTCTGTGACCTATTTCGACCAGTTTCTAGAAGCTCGAGTTCAAACCAGTGCAAGTGTCCAGCGTAAACAAGTTAATTTTAGGTATCCAATCAAAGAAAGGGGTTAAGGAAAAAAATAGCACACGTCAGCTTCTAGAAGGTCAAAGTTACTAAAATAATTATCTGAGAAGGTTCCATGATTCTGGAACATACGATTAAGAAAGGTATAAATTGAGGGAAAGTCAGTTAGACGGGGTCCTCGCATAGTAGTAATTCTTGTAGAGCGATGGTCCTCGCTCGGTCCTCGCATAGTAGTAGTTCTTGTAAAGCGATGGTCCTCGCTCAGTCCTCGATTAGTAACAAGTTTTGTGATATTAGCGGGTCCATTAAGTAAAGTTTTAGTAGTTGAAGTTGAAGTTATACTAAGTGAAGTTTTACGTATCTTTAAGTTTTATTTATGAAGTGTCAAGTTGTTATTGAATTAAGAAGTTAATTTGATGTGAAAGTTGAAGAAGTTATTAAAGAAGTTTGAAGAAAATACAGAGAGATGTTTCTTTCTTCATTTCATTGAATTGTCAAGTTTGATCATATAATCCCCGGCAAGTGAGTTCATCACAATATATATATATATGTACTTACATACAAGAATTGCTCGCATAATAGGATTGCTATTTTACTTTTTAGTCTTCTGTCCAGAAAGGTCTTTAGGTTTAGAGATTCTGCTAATGGTGTTGCTCTAATCAATTGTAAATATTTGTTTGCTATAAATCTCACAGCTCTATTTTGCATATTCTAGTTTCTTTTTTTTTCTATGGAGTCGAGGGATCACAAAATAGGACGCATAATCACCACACATCATCACTATACATCATAACTATACATCATCACTACACATCATAACTATACATCATAACTATACATCATCACTACACATCATAACTATACATCATAACTATACAACATAACTACACATCATAACTACACATCATAACTACACATCATAACTATACATCATAACTATACATCATAACTATACATCATAACTATACATCATAACTACACATCATAACTACACATCATCACAACTTTTCATTACTATACGTCATCACTGCTTATCTTTAATCATCAATACAGTAATACAACTTTTATGACGTAATAAACTTCTTTTTTGAAGTAACGTCTGTATTGTATTAGACATCATTACAAGAAATTATTCTTTCACAAGAAAAAACAAAACTCGCACGATGTATCTCTTCTATCTCTAAATATCTCTTCTATCTCTTAAAATATCTTCTATCTCTAAATATCTCTTCTATCTCTTAAAATATCTTCTATCTCTAAATATCTCTTCTATCTCTAAATATCTCTTACTTTGTTGCAGTGTATTGCCCTGTACTTTCCCAATTAATCTTTTTTTCGAAATAATACTCCCCCTTGGCATTCTTCACCCCACGAGGTCAGGGAAAAACTTTGTAGTCACCAAATCATTTCGTCTTTCTTAGGAATTAGAAACACGTGACTTATAACTTAAGAACCGGAAGTACGAGTAAACATTAAAGAAGGATAGATATTCTTAAGTTATATATACATTATAGTCTCCCTTATTTTTTTCTATTCTTCAAATATCCACTATTGTCTGTAACTCTTGATTTAGACAGCGTAAAAATATTTCCAATTAGGTGTTTCACTTCAAACTTACAATAAATTAAACATTTGCATTAGAGTTGACAGGCACAGGGTTGTGGAGAGATCTCTCTGTCTGACTAGCTTTATGTGTCTGTGCGTGTATGTGACACTAGGAGTGGAAACTGAACTACCGCAGTCTCACAAGTGTTTAGTCTAATTGAAATATCTTGTAGCTAGACATTTGGTAGTCACTTCCTAAACGTTTTCAACTATCGACCAACATTTTTTTTACTGTCAAAAGTGTATATTTTTTTTAACTTTCAGTAAGTTGATGGCGATAGAAGTAAGTTATGATTATTTTCTGTATGCATGGATCTTAAAACGTATATTTCATCAATTGGTAAATTTCCATTAAAAAAACTTAACATGGACTGATATTATTTAAATATAAATAGTACCGATAAACAATAAAAATTTTATATCTAAACACTTGATATAGTATTGAGGGTTTTATGTTGTTGTAATGATTGAAACTGATTAAAACTGAAGAATCAATATTAGCCATCATAGGAATAAATTCTGGCAATGTTTTAATTTGATAAAATAAGACGTTATCTAAACATAAGTACTTGAGGACAAAATTATAAAAGACTTGACGTTTTAAAAAATAAAATATTTGCGCGCAGATGATATTATGACTGTCACTGCTTCGTATGTGACATTTGATTATGCATGTTAAAGTGTCTACTGAGCAGTAATTAAAGATGTCTTTCTTCACATAGACTGATGTACTGCTTGATGTCGGGTATGCCTACTCTAATTAGTACAGAACAACAAATATTAAAATTCATTAATCTAGGTTTGTTTCAGCAGACAGTACGTTTATCTATACTACAAAGTAACAAGTAAGGCGTATGTATGTATGTATGTATGTATGTATGTATGTTACGAATAGAAATCAAAACAGTTTGACCAATCTTGATAAAACTTGCACAAATGTTCCTTGGGTGCTAACCGGAACCGTGAAGTATGTATAGTAGCCCTAAAACAAACTAAAGACCCTAAAAAAAAGTTGCCCAACTCTATGAAAGTATTAGTATTTGATGAATCAATGCCATGTTTGCCATATTTAGATCGAAACGATCTAGATCTAGATCTAATTTTTAAAACTACACTTTACACAGATAGTTTTTTACTTTGACACATGAAAATACAAAATATAGTCTATTGATTTCATTATTTAATAAAATTCATCTTCAAGTTTGTTTTTCAAAACTATTTTTACATAAATTAGTACCTTATATCTGCGAATGTAGAAGTCCTGACGTACATTCTTTCATTAGACAAGACCGAAATGTTACACATACATTATTCCTAGGTCTAAAACTCTAATTCAACTCTAAGATCATAGAACTTCTCTTCGCAAAGTTTTATACTTTAACATATAAATATACTAATTATAGTCAATTCATTTCATATTTTAATCAAATAAACATTCAAATTTATTTTATCTTCATACATTCGTTCGCTATAGCTGCTAAGTCATATTGAAATAAATCTTAACAGTTTCATTCATGATTCCGTACATCTAACAAAAAGGTCACGCATGCGCTGAGCGAAGCCTCCAGGCACGCGCAAAAGAACTCTATCCTAGCCAATATTTAGCTCTAGATTAGTCTAGATCTAGGCTATCTCTAATTCAAGATCTAATTCAAAGATGGTAGATCTATTTTATACTTTAATACATGA
This sequence comes from Biomphalaria glabrata, assembly GCF_947242115.1. Lineage (NCBI taxonomy): Eukaryota > Metazoa > Mollusca > Gastropoda > Planorbidae > Biomphalaria > Biomphalaria glabrata. The sequence goes on along the minus strand of NC_074723.1, from coordinate 16,830,801 downwards.
ACATACAAAATAAAGTCTATCCATTTCATATTTCAATCAAATATATGTAGGCCTAGAAGCAAATGTGTTTATTTGAAAAAATGGATTTATGTCGATTAGCTTTTTTGATAGCTCCATTCATACTATTTTTAAATTCACGCATTCGCTATACTTATAACATTATTATATCGTTTAATTGTTTACAAAACACTCTCAGTGACTATATCGACAGTGATACTCAAATTAAGATCCGCGGGTAACATATGACTAGTTGACTATAAAATGAAATACACAATATATTGGCAAGTCCAGCCATCAATAAATACAAGTTTCATCTCACAAAATCCATTATACAAATCAATGAAATAGAGCAAGTACACAACTGGTAATACTTTTTAAACTAACTGCATTCAACGTCCATACGCTTCAAGAACATGGTGACTATTGACTTCTGACCAGAACGAGCCTTTTAACCATCATTCCACGCAAAATTTCACATAAAAAGTGTTACCCATGAATTTTAAGTGAACTCCGTGCTTCCCGACCAGTACATGTCACAATATATATATATATAGTACGTGTGATAAATATACAGTAAATTACATGTATTCTCTCTCTCTCTCTCTCTCTCATTGCCGCTCCAGAATCAGCTTGTTTAGTCACATCACATTCTGCACAGGCTCAGATGAAACCAAAAACCAGTGATTCATCATTCATTGTTTCGAGATAGAAGGAGCCATATATATATTTATATGTATTATTCACACTTATGATTTTGTACCTGGAAGTGTTACATATATTTTTGAAGATCAGAGATTTAGAAAAGATTATAATATTTTTGAGTTTTTTGCAAACTTAAGTTTTCTTTTAGTAGAGTTAAAGGAACATGCATAGTTGAAGCTAAAGTTTATATACACAGGAGTGATTGCTGATTGGATAATGAAACTGAAGTTTATATACACAGGAGTGATTGCTGATTGGATAGTATACAGTCGAGTTTGTTTAAGTAGACAATATTTATACATAATGACTTGAATTACATTTTGTTGTCCTTGTATGATTATTCCTCTCCCGCTTTTGGCACATTGAATAGAAGCCTGGAGAATATTTGGACTCTAATAATCTTTATAATTGATGGCATGTATGACACTTTTAAATGGAACAAACAATTGTCATCAAAATATTTACTTTTTTTTTGCTACTTCCCGAATGTCTCTATATTCCCCCTTTTAAGTACATAATGGTTTTAATGGTTATAGTTTCACTTCTAGACCAATAAAACATAGAATCGAAGAGTAAAATACATTGTGGATTCTAATGGCCAGAAGTCGCGATAGAGAGTAATTAAAAGTTAAAAAAAAAGAAAAACCGCTAAAAATAAATGAATAGAATGACGTGTCATAGCAAACACTTTGTAATGTTGATACGTCACAATGTTAAAGGTTTTTAACTCTAGGCTATTAAATATTCAAGCAGTGACTATGCTAAAGCTTATTTTTGTTCTTAGGGCGAGAAAAGGTCACATGTATTGAGGACTAGATTAGTATGGACTACACTCCATGAGTTTTTAAAAAGCTATACTTTTACAAAGCTTATGTTAACTCACTCTGTCTGTCTGGTACAAAGCTTATGTTAACTCACTCTGTCTGTCTGGTACAAAGCTTATATTAACTCACTCTGTCTTTCTGGTACAAAGCTTATGTTAACTCACTCTGTCTTTCTGGTACAAAGCTTATGTTAACTCACTCTGTCTGTCTGGTACAAAGCTTATGTTAACTCACTCTGTCTGTCTGGTACAAAGCTTATGTTAACTCACTCTGTCTGTCTGGTACAAAGCTTATATTAACTCACTCTGTCTTTCTGGTACAAAGCTTATGTTAACTCACTCTGTCTGTCTGGTACAAAGCTTATGTTAACTCACTCTGTCTGTCTGGTACAAAGCTTATATTAACTCACTCTGTCTGTCTGGTACAAAGCTTATGTTAACTCACTCTGTCTGTCTGGTACAAAGCTTATGTTAACTCACTCTGTCTGTCTGGTACAAAGCTTATATTAACTCACTCTGTCTGTCTGGTACAAAGCTTATATTAACTCACTCTGTCTATCTGGTACAAAGCTTATGTTAACTCACTCTGTCTGTCTGGTACAAAGCTTATGTTAACTCACTCTGTCTGTCTGGTACAAAGCTTATATTAACTACTCTGTCTTTCTGGTACAAAGCTTATGTTAACTCACTCTGTCTGTCTGGTACAAAGCTTATGTTAACTCACTCTGTCTTTCTGGTACAAAGCTTATGTTAACTCACTCTGTCTGTCTGGTACAAAGCTTATGTTAACTCACTCTGTCTGTCTGGTACAAAGCTTATGTTAACTCACTCTGTCTGTCTGGTACAAAGCTTATATTAACTCACTCTGTCTTTCTGGTACAAAGCTTATGTTAACTCACTCTGTCTGTCTGGTACAAAGCTTATGTTAACTCACTCTGTCTGTCTGGTACAAAGCTTATATTAACTCACTCTGTCTGTCTGGTACAAAGCTTATGTTAACTCACTCTGTCTGTCTGGTACAAAGCTTATATTAACTCACTCTGTCTGTCTGGTACAAAGCTTATATTAACTCACTCTGTCTATCTGGTACAAAGCTTATGTTAACTCACTCTGTCTGTCTGGTACAAAGCTTATGTTAACTCACTCTGTCTGTCTGGTACAAAGCTTATGTTAACTCACTCTGTCTGTCTGGTACAAAGCTTATATTAACTCACTCTGTCTTTCTGGTACAAAGCTTATGTTAACTCACTCTGTCTGTCTGGTACAAAGCTTATGTTAACTCACTCTGTCTGTCTGGTACAAAGCTTATATTAACTCACTCTGTCTGTCTGGTACAAAGCTTATGTTAACTCACTCTGTCTGTCTGGTACAAAGCTTATATTAACTCACTCTGTCTGTCTGGTACAAAGCTTATATTAACTCACTCTGTCTATCTGGTACAAAGCTTATATTAACTCACTCTGTCTATCTGGTACAAAGCTTATGTTAACTCACTCTGTCTGTCTGGTACAAAGCTTATGTTAACTCACTCTGTCTGTCTGGTACAAAGCTTATGTTAACTCACTCTGTCTGTCTGGTACAAAGCTTATGTTAACTCACTCTGTCTGTCTGGTACAAAGCTTATGTTAACTCACTCTGTCTGTCTGGTACAAAGCTTATGTTAACTCACTCTGTCTGTCTGTAACTATCCTGTACACGTTATTTCACACACTTCCTATTCTCCGATCTAGTTGAAATTTTGCACAACTATTCATTGCTCCTAAAAAATTTGAATCAGATCAAACAATTAACCAGATTAATTATTGGCAATTGAATAATTTAGTTTGATATAGATTACGGGAGTTAAATCTTACAGTATTGATATATATATATATATATATATATATATATATATATATATATATATATATATATATGGCTATAATATACAGTTCTTTCCATTGAGAATATTTTTTTCTAACTTTTTTTTTTGTTTATATTCTGCTTGTCTAGATTTAATTTTAAAAAGTTCTAAACAATTGAGCTTAATGGAGTTAGTCACCAAAAAATACAATATCTTATAAAACCATAATAATCACTTTATTCAGGCCTGTTTAGTCTTATAATTGTTTAAATCACGATTTGCAGTGTAATATGTAGGCCTAGACGTGATAAAATTCCATTAAACTTCTAAATTATCTATATACTACATCTAAAAATATTGTCAATTACTCTGCAATTCAAACGATTCAGGGACCTTTAAAAGACATTTCTAGGACACACCATTGCAAGTGGAACATTTGGACAAGCGTGTTCAATTACTTGAAAGGATTGTTGCGGCTTATCTTTCGTAGATGTATTTTGCAGACTAGGAGTCTTTGTCTTCTAAGTTTACAAAGTTCAGAGCCAACTGAAACCACTGTGCCACAATGAACAGCAATTAGTTTAAAGAGTGGTACTGGCTTGCGCAAGAAAATGATCACTTTCAAATACTTAGAGCAGGCTGGCAGTCTATCGGTAGTCTATCTAACTGGCCTTTATAACGATCTGTCTAGCCTTTTGAAATACTCTACCTTACTTTATCTTCGGAATTCAAGAAAACCTTATTGTAATTCGTTTTTATTATCATTTGTTGTGATCAATTTGCGCAACAAAAGACAAATAGTATGGGGGGTAAATGTGCAAACTTATTATGAAAGATATTCCTAAGAATCAATCGAAAATTCTCTTATACTTAGGGCATAACCTTAACACCCTGGGTAGACATATCTGTCTGAAATTTAAAAAAAAAAACGAAAAAGTTTTAAAATTGGTTTATACTGAAGTTTATACTGAAGTTTATACTGAAGTTTATACTGAAGTTTATACTGAAGTTTATACAGAAGTTTATACTGAAGTTTATACTGAAGTTTATACTGAAGTTTATACTGAACTTTATTCTGAAGTTTATACTGCAGTACTTTATTATTGATTGCTACGATTACGTTACTGTAGATGATTATAACATTGATATCGATTTCTTAAAACGGTAATGGACAAAGAAGAAAAACATAATCACTTCATTGTCATGGTTAGACTGTTCTGTAGCCAACAGCACTAAAACAGAAGACTAGCCATTCGTTTCGTTTTTTTTTCCCTGGTATTTGCCAACAAAGCTTTGTAATTTTAAGCTATTGGAAAGTTTATTGGACAACGCTGGTTTAATATCGCTTCTATTTATAAGGACATAATGCACTGCAATGTCCTGGTGAATAGAATAAAAGCAGTTCCGCTAATAAAAATCGAAACTTCGATATGGTCAGGTATTATGTGGGGATTCGCTTCACTGGAGCGTTAACCGCGCGAACTTTTTACATTCGTTTTCATTCTGGCCACACAATTGTTTATCTTGGATCATTCATGAATGTCAGCTGTTTTTATTTCAACTGTCACACAGGGTCCCTGAATGGCGTTATCTAAAGTGAGTTTGTAAACTGAAAAGAGAAACAGGGTGGATAAACTATGACCTGGGGATGTGTGGCCAAGTGTCAGGAGCTGCTTGGTATCCACACATTCTCGTGTAGACCAGGAGTTTATATATTTTTTAAGATTTGACTTGAGCTGTGCTGTGTTTGCTGAGCGCCAAAAGGCAACACAAAAACCTAATTCAAGATACCATGTTCTCCGAAATGTCTACAGAGATACCATGTTCTCCGAAATGTCTACAGAGATACCATGTTCTCCGAAATGTCTACAGAGATACCATGTTCTACGAAATGTCTACAGAGATACCATGTTCTACGAAATGTCTACAGAGATACCATGTTCTCCGAAATGTCTACAGAGATACCATGTTCTCCGAAATGTCTACAGAGATACCATGTTCTCCGAAATGTCTACAGAGATGGAACCTTTGCGCACTGAGCATGCTTTAGCACACTTCGGACACAATTCAGCAAAAAGGACGCGCTAGACACGCAATTTGGGAACATTTTAGCATAAAAGACGCATTAAACACTCACAGTTTTGACAATTTAACACGCCACGAAGTATATGCCATATCTGTTCTACTGTCGATCAAAACATTTAGAAATGGAAGAAATATGCAAATAGATGTAACTCTTAACTAGTAACATGAAAAAGTGTTGTTTTTTTTAATTGAACTCCTGCTTACCAACTACACCACACTTAAACTACCTCTTTGATAACTTAATGTTATTTAATTTTCTCTCCTGTATTTGACTCTTTACTGAATACATTCGGAAATTCCAACTGATGCGTGTTTTTATTAGACCAAATTTAATTTCAACATAATTCT